>NC_137862.1:12510846-12590873 GCF_963924005.1 Protomyctophum bolini | reverse complement strand
AAATTCAAACAATACAAGTTAATTTGGTCAGCAAATTAGGTCAGCCCTGGCCTGCCCTTGTATTGTTAGGACACAGAAGATCCATCAAAAGAATTATGACTAACTGGGTCAGGGTTAACAAGGTTCAAATTGCACTAGCCAAATTGGGCAATGCCCCCCCCCCCCCATGGAAATAAGACGGATTCTTCTCCTCTTGTTTTTTTAAATGCTCATAAATCGTCTTTGATGAATGTGCATTTGCGCACGTTTAGGATTTTGTTTATTCGACTCTGCAGCCGAGGAGGTTTTTAATATTCAGGTCAATCCTTCACCCCCTGGATGGCATCCAAAAGCACGGTGGAGGATAACTTCAGGTCTGTGAAGTGCAGTTCTTAATGACATGTATAATAACGATATAATTATGAGCTAATATAATAAGCAAAATTAATTACATGAATTATATTAATATATTTCCCATGTGTATTAGGCTATTAGGCTGTATAGTTAAGTTTAAAGCAAAGACATGGTGAACGCAGCGTAACTGTAAACCCATCGAATTGGATTCAAAAGTGAAATCGACAGGATTCCCTCAGGTGTATAGAAACATCTGTCGACTGTGAAAGACACTTGGAGACTATCATCTCTATCTCTCTCAGAGTTTTGAGATAAAGATTTCACAGATGAATATGCTGGAAACATCAAGCTCTGATTCTCCAGCTTCAGGCAAGAAGCTTTGCAAACAATCCTCCCTTTTATGTTTCTTGTTATGCAGGGCTACGGGAAGGGTATGGGTTCAATATAAACTATAAAATAAACAAAGCCTAGCTCTCATTAGGCAAGGCTCATCTGACAAGCACAGATTGTATGTGTCATATAATCCTCAGCAGCTGATGCCCAATGGCAGCACACAACAACAAGGGCACGGGCAGAACCAACAGAACGCTTTAGGAAAAGTTTAGGTCAAATCCTCTTGCTGAGCTTGCCTTGCGTAATACTCATTTGGAACAACCACCATGCCTATCAATTATTTGAGTCGACATGATTTCCAGATGAAATTATAAAATTGAATGTGGACTGGATTGCCAGATCAGATGGGAATGGGGTGGCTCTCCGACTTCATATGGCCAATCTGTGGTCAGACAAAAAAAAATTCAGCCCAATCAGAGAACGAGAATATTTGTGGAGGTATGTCTGTAGCCTACTCTGGCGGTGTGCAGTTCTGTGCACAAGACATTTGGTGCTGATCGGTCCAATGGTTTGCAAGATTAGCTCCTCACAGACTGTCCACAGAGGGACAAACCCTCATAGACAGAGCTAGACTACTGCAGAGTCACTCCGTACAAACCACTTCTTGACAACACCAAGGTGATTTTTTTAAATATTACTTCATACACATATTTGTCATTTGCTGACATCATGCCATGATTCTGAGAGGCATGCATTGATTAGAACATGAGACAACAGAAGCTTGGCTCCTCTTCTGTCTTTGTAAGCCAGGACGTGAAACGGCTATGCAAAAGAGATGCATTAACTAGGACCGCACACTGCAGTCATGCATAAATGAAATGGCAATGTCGTTATATGATATGTTTTATGAGGCTAATGGTTATTTTCATCTAAGATATTATACATGTGTTCTGAAAAAAGCTTCAATCAACACAGCTTTCAAATTTGTTCACAGGTACCCCTGAAACATGACTGTCATAAACATTCAGATTTCAAATATAAAGTACTCACCACATGTGCTATGGGTGTTAGAAATTTGCTGGGACAGCAATTAGCACTGCTGCATTCTGCATTGTTTATTAAAATGCATTTTTATCCGCTATTTCTCTCAAACGGAGTGCGTTCGGAAAATTCACATTTGCACATCCGGACTATAAAGCGCACCTGAATATACAGTAAGCCGCACCAGCTAAACTTAGGGAAAAAAACAAATGTGTACATATACAAGCCACACTGGACTATAAGCTGCATAGAGGCCATAGCCGACAATAGAGATAGATTTAGAATGCTTTGGACGTTAGCTGTACAAATCCATAGATTAGCCGCACCGTTGTATAGGCTGCAGGGTTCAAAGCATGGGAAAAATTAGCGGCTTATAGTCCGGAAATTACGGTAGTTTGTAACATCATGATGTTCCGAGTGAACAGAACAATGGCAAACCAAAGGACATCTTGCCAAGGCACGAATATGTGACGTGAATCCTGGCCAATCGGTTAAGTTGACAGATTGGTTAGACCAATCAGGGAAGCCGGTGCTCACACACTTCCCAAACACACAGAGATTGGGTGCATCCCCCACAGACCCATAGACAGACAGATAGTGTTGTTTTTCGGAAACAGTTGGTCCGATCACTGCACATATGGAACACACAACTCCTCCATACAAGGGTCAGATGGTGCCCGAGTTATACCCGGGACAGCAGACAGAACACAGGTTTCATGAATTAATGAGCCAAAACACATTCCATGTTCATATTATAAGTTAACATGACCAAAAAACAGCAGCTTGTTTCCCACAATTCAAATGACTTGATTATTTTGATCTCCCTGGTGTGTGAATGCATCATGAAAATTATTCAACGCCAGAAAAACAACAAGAGTTTAGCTATTGCAGTGTTTGAGTGACATTAATGTGATGGGTGGACAGCAGAGAGACCCATTGTTTTACCTGAATCATATGCAATATTAATGTGGGAGGGACATTAGGGGGGGAAATAAATGCTGTTATATAAACAGCATTTGATTGATTAAAAAAGGTTATTATGTCTGTATCAGAAATTACTTGACAGGTGAGAAACTTTAGTTAAACTTGTACTTGTAAGTACTTGTACTTGAATGTTGACATGAAATAATAATCACATTTAGTGTTTAATTAGCGTGAAAACATTTGTTTTTGTGATTAGATCAGCAGGTACTAACCAATTTTAATTAAAGCTAAATTCTAAGTCTCTCCATCCCTAAAAACTAGCAGCATCTCCTAATGGGAGATGAAAACATTAGTGAAACGGATTAATCAAACATTTGGCCAAGTGTGCAATTATCCATCTCTCAGTGGAGAGAGGTCATTAGGACTTCATGAGCAATTGCAACCTATAAATAAAAGATCAGAAAACAGTGAAATTTACGGGAAAGACAGCAGTTGAGTCTCCAGGGCAACTGTGTCATCCTGCTGACAATTGTGGTGTATTGTTGTTCTGAGGACCAAACAATGAAGTAGCCTACCTCTGTAAATTTGATAGACAGCCTGCTATACTGCAGTTTTCTTAGGACTACTAATTTTGGGTGTCTCGGCCAGTGGATATGAGTGTGTTATGAGATGTGCCGACATGTTGGGGACAATGGACATAGAAAAAGTTTGATTAATTATAAATAAGAATGGCCATATAAACACAGATGAAACATTTATATATTTTTAAATCCACCTGCCATATACATGATACATTTAGAATCACCTTAACTTCCCAAACCCCTGCTTAGACAAAGATGTTAGATGATGTTCTTTGTCCACTGAAAGGGCCCTAAATGTAGCAAAGAAAACACTGGTTGTTGTTTTTAATGTCTGTGGCACTGTGGCAGTGCATCCAAGGTGGTCTGAGAGGATAAAACCCCATGAGAGTGGTCTGTGGGAGCAGAAAGGGTTGCCAAATGTTTACGTTTCAGCAAGCTATTTGCATTGTCTGCTGGGAGACAATCAGTGCGCAATTCCCTCCAAGAAGGATTAGAGAGATAAGATAGGAGCCAAATGGATTTTACACTCATCTGACAAGGAGTTGTTTACAAAGACAAACTTTCAGAAGAATTGAAAAGAGTTTTGTGAACTATTTTGAGCTGAGAGAGGAGAATGGATGCATAGCAGCAATGTGTAGCGCCGCGGTTTGACTCCTCAATATATGGCTGAACTTTTCAGGTTGTTTAAACAAAAACTATGCATATTCATTATGCCTGTCCCCAGAGGCAGATGGGAACCAATGAGCACGGAGGAGATGGATTGAAACTCTTTTAAGCTAGGGTTGCAACTCTGCCAACTTTGATAAAAAAAAGTTCTGGCCATGGTTCCACTTTGCTAAGGACTGCAGTGTGGACCTCAAATAAATGTGTTTCGAATAAACAGATATTTTCAGTGAGGGGGACCCCACAATTAGTAATTTGAGACTCTCTCCGCGTGTGGGTCCCAGTCCAATTCTCTGGAATCAATCAGAGCTCCCAAAGGAACTCCCCGCTCCCCTTAATCTCCTGGTTTTATTACTTTCCAGACAGTCGGCCTGTTTCACCCTACCCCCATTTCTCTTTTGTACTGATCTCTAGCAAAGCCAAGGAGGGGCCTTTTTTCTCTCTTTCTCCTCTCCCCTTTGCTTCTACCACATGGAGGAGAGGGTCTTTTATCACTCTCCACATGCAACAGCTCAACAGCTAGCTAGATGTGGTCCATCACCAGAAGACCTCTCTTCTCTCCACATTCTCATAACCTGAACAGTAACCCTATAAAAACGAAGGCTGCATTTTGAACATCCAATACACCCCCCACACTACACACACACACACACACACACACACACACACACACACACACACACACACCAGTCAATTCAACTACTACTTTCACTGATGAACTGGGTTGTTGAAAGGGGAAGCTATTTGTGTTGAATCATATTAATTTGCCATGATGAAGTAGTCTATGTGAGCTGTTGAGTCTTTATCTTAAAAACATTAAATTGCCTATGATGAGGTATGTGTTGTGTATGTTATTCTAATGGGCGAAAGTGCATGCGATTTCTTTTCATCACTCTTCCACAGTGACTCAGTCACATGTGCTTGAGTGATTAAAGTAGCCTACACAGACTGTGCCGAAGAATAGAGCTGAGCAAGTCAGTAGTACCTGAATTAATTTAACTTTAAGACTAGCATAACAGGAGGAGTCTAAATTCACCTAAGCAATACGACCAATGCACATACATACACATACATACATACTCTCTGCTCGTTCAAAAGGATTTAACAGAAGCAAATGCATTGTGTGCCGTTTATCCATCAGCTAAACCTGTATTGACGCCCAGGTAATGAGATGTCTGCTGGACTGATGATGCTCGCTTAATACCTGACAGTGAGCCCTAATGAGTCTTCAGCCTCAGACAGTGCATGGTTTTTACAGACCCAGGCCAGGTCCTTGCCAGTGCCACCCTCCTTCAGTTATATGATTGCAATGGCAGACATAGCCGATTCTAGGCTACACATGCCATTTTAACTGGCAAATAACAATACAAAAAAATCCCAGTGCGTTTTGGTGAAAACGTCAGTGAGGTGTACAGTAGGCAGATCGGATGGCATACAAATAGAAAGATCTGTCGACATTACCGATAGAACACCTCAGAGTCAGCAGACAATAGGGACTTGAGAGAAAGAGTGTAGCATTGTATCAACATAGAAATATAGGAAGGGATTTTACATTTTATATCCAATAATTAAATTACACTGCTTTAGCAGTGTAATTAAAAAGCAGTGTAAGATTTGATGTTCCATTTGAAAACGGAGAACATCAAATATCAAAGAGGCCTTTTGTATACTATTGAAATAGTTTGGTGAAAAAATGCTGCTAATTGTCCCAAAGTGTCTAAAAAAGACTGCTGCTATTTGTTTAAAAAAGGCTTCATATCCTGTATAACAAGTATATAACGACGCAATCTAGCTAAAAGCTCTGTTTTAACACAATGCTGTATAGTGTGTACCCATCCAACTGTATGTTCTTTCCCCATTTCTTTAAACGGTTTTACTTTTTTCATTATTTTGACACTTGCTTTGGCAATGTAAACGTATTCCTCGTGCCAATAAAGCTCCTTTGAATTGAATTGAAAACACATAGCTGGGTACCTTGAAACTGTAGTGTATAGCATGTCTGTTGCTGTTGGAGCTAATAACTTGCATTCCAATGTTTACTAACTCGTGATACATTGTAACTTTTAACGGGGGCATTCAACAATAACATGTTGCATTCTGGAGACAATGTTGCGAATGCCTTACCTTTGTCGACATGTCTTGTTGCCACGGTGGTCGCCGTGCAGAGAAAGGTGAGACAGAGGAGAGAGAGGGGCGACCGTGCTCCCCGCTCGGCCATCACTTTTCAAAAAAGAAATCTTTGCAGGCTTCTCGAACCCCGGGCAAAATCCGTGTTTTTATATCCTCGGCCACCTCCTGAAATACACTCCCAAGACAAAACGGAGGAGGAAAAAAAAGTTCAATGTCTCACTTACGAAATATACCCAAACATCCGGAACCAGCGACTTTTAAAACTGGCCCGGATGAAACATGTAGATGGTTCGGAAAGAAACCGCAGGTTAAAGTGTTTTCTCAACTTGGTCGAGGCTTTTTTTTTTGGGGAGGGGGGGGGAGTCGAAGGAAAACTGAAATCAATCCATTGCCGCGGCGGCACCGGCACAGGCAAACACGCGCTATTATTACACGATAATACACCGATACGATCTATTCCGATGTACGTGCCAGACGCGTAAAACCCAAGAATAGCGACAATAGAAAAGATATGAAGATCCGACTCAGCTCGGAGTAGAAACGCCAGCGCAGCCACCTCCTGCTCACGAACAGAACGTAGACGCAGCAGCGCATGGAAGGGCTGGATTCCCACACGGCTCCCCGGAAAACAGGGTGTGGAGTAGAGAGCTACCACGGAAGTTGGGATTGTGGCTTACTGTACAGGCAAAACCTAAAACATGGTAAGGTGTTTACGAGTCGACTGACTCCCACTCACATGCTGTTATAGCATAGCCCCAGCCCCCAACCAGGCAAAATCACAACTCGCTCAAACAATTGATTTGATCTGATTGATCTATTTTGAGATTTCCTGATGCAGCTATAAAAATAATATCTGGGATAAAAAATATTGACTATTGATTGATTGATTGAAGTATAACAGATTGGAGAATTACAGTAGGCTAGGCCTACAATTCAAGCACAACTAAATACAACTTTTAACTTGTTTACAATATTCATCATAAGAGGGCAGTTTGAGTATGAGTCGTGACTCGTATAGCCTAGACTCAGGCTACTTGCAGGTGTGTCAGGAATGGACGGGCGTTGTTTGGATTATGGATATGTGGATTTATTTTCAGTTTGGTCACTGTCTTTCGGATCCATTTAACGTTTTATCATTCATTCATTCACTCACTCATTCATTCATTCACTCACTCACTCACTCATTCATTCATTCACTCACTCACTCATTCATTCATTCATTCATTCATTCGTTCATTCTCATTCATGGGTTATATATTTTGTCTCCCTGCTCTTCGATTGAGACATTTAGATCGTGTCAAAGGTCCATTTGTCTCACCTACACACAGATCTGACACGAATTTTTACCTGAAGGTCAAGATTAAATTAATCTCCTGAGCAAGCAGGCAGGCTCTTAGCTAAAGTTATATGTAGGATGATAAATAGCATATCTTTACTTTGGCAAACATTGCATGATGATCGTTGGATTGTTGGTAGCCTCAACTAGTTCAAAAATATCTTAAGTAAAGTAAAGTAAACTATTGAATTATAATAATTTGCCGCTCTATTGTAATCTCATATAACTCATTCATGAAGGCTAGACCTATAAAGCCCCTTCATGTGGCCTATATATGCTTGGGGTGTATAGCTGCAGTCAACATTATTGTTTATTTATGTTTAATCCATTCCAAATATTAGGAAAACTGTATTTCCTGTAGATAAACAAGATACAGCATTATTTACATTTCATCCAAACATGACTCACAGAGACAGATATATGTGCATGCTGGCTGTAAATCAAACAATGAGATTGAGTCTTACATTTCAGATCAAGTTGCTTAAAATTAAGGTCCGGAGGAGGTAGAGTGCAGTTACCGCAGTTTTGGGGTTTAAAAGTCTAGCCTAAATAGCCTAATGATCAAATTTGAACATAAAATCTAAGATTCTTTTACATAAATATTTGTAGATAATTACAAGGCTTTCTTGTATCCTATTCATCATTAGCCTATACTGCAGTGAAATAGATACGAGATAAAAGAGAAGAAAAACAATGCTGTCTTGCTTTAGTGTGTGAGCTGAGCATTGACAGAGAAGGACAATGAAGACATGCCTGTTTGGAAAGCAGCAAGATAACACAGCACACTTAGAAACATGGAAGAGCTCCACCAACTGGTTCAAGTGTTCTATAACATGCTAGTGGAGATAATTCCCCTTATGTGCATGACAAAGCATTATGCCATTGGGTTAAGTGTCTCATAGTTGAGTTGACATTCAGTAAAACGTATATTATATAAAACGTCATTGGTGAATGCCCCCTTCACCCTCCTTTTTTCCTTTTTTTGTGCAGTCCACAAAGTCCACATACCTTTATTATTGAACTGACACTGTACTGTTCTATTAGCCTTTGGTCATATTATCCCATTTTGGTGTTAGCATTATGTTATGCTTTAGCTATTGAAAAATAGCAGATCTACAAGCTCTACAATGCTTGTAGGTCTGCTATTTTTGAAAAATCGACTGACATAGAAACATAGCTTTTTCAGAAAACTGTCAGGATGTAGAAGACATTTTTAGAATCTGATCTCAGGTCAAAATGGGTTAACCCTGGCTAGAACACTAAACCCTGGGTGATTTTCACCCAGATAATTATGTTTATGTGATTTTCATAATGTTGCTGATGTCTGAGGGTGGGCGGGTCCTTCAGTACGTTCAGGATGCTCAGTGACATAGTGTGTTTCCCTGATATTTCTCTGCCTAGAGGCACTGCCTATACCTCACCTACAGGTGTGGCATTTGATGTCATGACAATGTTCTGGATTTGTGGGTATGAGAACGCACAGGGCAATAGGAGAAGGAACACGACAATGTAAAGGATGTTATTTATTATATAATATTGACATAATTATTAAAGCCTCTACATTGCAGATTATGAGATATGAGGATCCATATATTTGAGGATTCTATTAAACATTAAACCCTACCGTAGCCTATATATTTATTATTTCGTTGATCTATGCTGGCCCCCTCCTTTTCCCCTGTACAACAAATATTAATTTCAGAATATTTTCCTATTCTAGGTTGGTTAGTCCGTTAGTGGATGCTGGCAGATATTTTGGTAAGAATAATTATGATCAATATCCAGATAGTGATGGTGGTTATGTGTGCGTAATATTGCCTACTCATGACTTGTGTGTGTGTGTGTGTGTGTGTGTGTGTGTGTGTGTGTGTGTGTGTGTGTGTGTGTGTGTGTGTGTGTGTGTTGCAAACACAGTTGGCCTTGTAGACATACAGCTGTTGTCCACCTGGACAAAACGCCTGGATATAAATGGCAGCTCACCGCCTCACAGAGCATTCTCACCTGTTATAGAACAGTATACATACTTACTTCAGCAAGAACCAGACTGTATCCATGCACCCTACCATTCACATGCTTACATGGGCACATTTGCCTATACGCCGGCACACCTTAGCTCCCAATATCAGCAGTTTACCTCACTCTCCTTTTCCTCCTTGCCGACGCTGCTCTTTTGTTGGTTGCTGGCAATCATTATTGATTGTGCTTATTATTGTGCTGCCGAAGTGAATGGAGCATATGGCTGTTGTATGCTGTGATTGACTGCAGGACTCACAGAGAGAGGATATGGACTAGAGTATATATAGGGGTCTCTGGATCAGACCTTTTCAACCACTGATATTGAACAAATTACTTCAGATATTGACTTGGACTTTAGTTGATTAATTAGTAAGCCTTGCCAAGCCATGAGGCCAATAGTTGCAGTACACTGGACACTCCCTGACGCCCTAAGTGAGTGACAAGCAGAGAGGCACTTTGTCCCATTTTGCAGAGTCTTATGTATGACCTGGCCAGGGATTGAACCCCAACCTCCCAGTCTCAGGCTGGGAGGCGACTGGGAGACACTCTAATCATAAGGCTATTGAGCTGGTGATTAATTAGACATGAGCAATATTGACCATTGCTTTGAGGCTTGCTTTACAATTTGCATTTACATTTGCCTTCGGCCTTTTAAGTCAATGCGAGTTTCAATCATTATTATCATTGGATGTTTCTTGTTTCACGCCCTTGATGGTGTGAATTAAGCAGTGTGTCAGACTGCTGTAGGGATAACTTATGCTATAAGAAAGTAACAAATACCGGTAAGCATGAATTAGGTTTAAGGAGGAAGAACGAAAGAGTGTATATGTGCCAAATCTGAGGCAATGGTTCTCAGCAGGTAACCGATGGATTGTGCCATCCAGGTAGGGAATGAGACTTTGCCCCAGGTGAAGCAGTTTAAGTATCTCGGGTCTTGTTCACTTGTTCGGGTCTTGTTCACGGGGAGGACAGAGCAGGAGAACAGCCGGCGAGTCGCTGTACCGCACTGTTGTGACGAAAAGAGAACTGCCAGAAGGCAAAGCTCTGTGTCTACAGAGCAATCTTCGTTCCTCACCATATGGTTATGAAGTGTGGTTCAAGACCAAAAGAATAAATAAAAGACCTGACTCCAGTATAAAGTATAAAATAGGGCTTAAGGGGTTAGTTCAGATTTTTGGATTAAAGCTGGAGGAATACTTACCATTCTAATAGTTTCAGAGAGAGAGAGAGAGAGAGAGAGAGATACAAGACACAACACAACTGTACAAGACATCAAATGACAGAAAAGTAAGCTTAACACTACATACTGTACAAGAGACACGCACACAAAAAACGAAACTAAAACAAGGGGACGAATGGGTGGGATCGATGACCTTCAGAGAGTCCAATAGTGAAAGATGCACGTTGCACCATAGCAGCCAGATATACGGAACATACTCAACTATTGTCAAGCACTGCAAGGAATGGCATCCACATCTTTTGGAACTTAGCTTGTGTATTCTGTGTATCACCAGTAAGACGCGCAAACGCGGGAAGCGGCCCTTGTCTCATCAGAGCAACCAAATATTGCTAAACAGAAATCTGTCTGAATATCCTTTCCCATTTGTCTGGAGAACCAATTATATATATTTACTCAGAAATTGGTTACCGGTATTAATTAGTAATTTCTGTTGACTGATAATGTCCTTCTAATATGTGAGGGGGCCGTGGATTGTCATTTGCTGTTTTCATTTATTTTTAATAATTATTTTTGATTTTGTGAGGAGGAGCTGGGCAAGTGGAGCAACAGGGCAACAGGAGGTTTTTTTTTTACCAAAAGAATGATTGCAATACCGCCCCTGCCGCTCCGATTCCCCGGCTGATCTCCTTCTCCGTCCTCCCCTCACTCGTGAACAAGACCCCAAGATACTTGAACTCCTTTACCTGGGGTAATGCCTTATTCCCTACCCGGACTGTACAATCCATCGGTTTCCTGCTGAGAACCATGGCCTCAGATTTCACCACGGTGACTCAGGCAATCAAATGAATACCTTTGCAACTACTATATTAATGGCAAGTATTTCCTACAAGTCCAAAAATATGAACTAACCCTTTAAGTTAATCAAAATATAAAAAGAATATAAAAAAGAAAAGAATATAATCGAAACTAATTATATGCCATGTTCTGTTTATTGTGACCGCAGCTCGCATTTGCCAGTCCGTCACCTCATACCTCCATATATGGTCACGCGTCGTGACATCACGTCACCATATATGATCACGCATATGTCAGTCTGATATCACTCAAGACACGCTGGCCATGGCCATGAACCCTGGCGATACCTGTTTTTCATTGTGCATTCTTTGGTGTAATTTGATCCCATGCCAAAGCAACAGCACTCAATTCTTTTTAAGATGTAGGCAAAACTTAAAATATGCTTGATAGTCATGCAGATGTGAACAGATTTTGTAAAATTATTTTCAAAATCTTTTTATTGTAATTTAAATAGTATAGATCTCAGGAATCAGACACAATGAAAAGAGTATTATTGCACAAATCATGCCCCTTCAAGACAAACGAAAAAACATTTCCTCCCCTTCAAGTCCCAATTTTGTAAAGCCAATTCCCAATTCCCCAGCCTCTCTACGAGTACTCCATCTCTGCTAACCCCCACAATCAGTTATTGGGAGGGTGAAGAAAGCCTCCTGCCTAGTAACTTCTAATAAAAATAATTGATAGTTGCCCCCAAATTTACATCACTCCCTCAAGAGCAACAGCACACAGGTGTGCTGTTGCAAGAGTTGCTCTATTTCATCTCCAGCTCAATTATTGAAGATGGCACTCTAAGGCCTGCAGTTACTTTAAAACAAGTCTATAATAAGAAAAAAATTAAAAAGGCATTTAAGGATATTAGAAAAAAAGTAGAAACATTTCAAACGAGTAGGAGTGACAAGGATAATGCAGTCTTAGACATGCTCTGCGGGTTCCCTATATTTTTCTGTTGGTCTCCACTTAGGCAAAAGCATCCATCTATTCGAAAATTCCACAAGCACACATTTTTATTTGTTTTTATAAAAAAGTTTGGGACACCATGGTGAAAGTAAACATCAAAGCTCTATTAATTCCTCCTTCGCTATAGATCTTGGAGACAAATTCATCCATGTGTAAATGCAGACTGTATTATTGACTGTGTATTGTACTACGATGGCCCTTTAGTCATTTAAATGTATACAGAAGCTAGCTGTATATAGAAAATAGTTGATATTTTGTGGTGCGCTGTTACAGCTATATCTAGTGATAATACAGAACAGCAATTGTACCAGTAACCACAAAACAAAAATAATAATAAAATAAGGTGATTCTTATTTTTCAAGCTACCTCAACAGAAGTCAATCAGTTTCTAAATTCCATGCTGACACTGTTTTATCCTCTCTCCAGATGGGGCTCGTTTGTTTTATGATATTGCACTGAACGGATGGCTTTCTATAGCTCATAATGAGCACCATTGAGATGAGGTGAAGTCACTAAAGGGCTGTCTGGGCAACACATGCACTCATGCAGCCTTCCCAAGACACATGACCGCAAGCTCCCTTCCTCCTGGCCCACCACCCACCTCCCCTTCCAACCCCAGCTCTTGTGGTTAAGGGTTTTCTTCCTGCCAGAGGAGGTCGGCTGTTGTTGTTGGAATTGCCACAGCCACTTAACGGGGCGCTCTCAATCAACTGTGTCTGTATTTCCTTTAAGGACACCCAATCTCAAATAGTCTAGAAAAACACCATGACTTTTTACCTGACACACAGGGCACAAGCTTTTGTTAAGTGTTCCATTTTGATAAGCGAAGAAAATCTGACTAAGCATGTACACTTGACCACATGTTGAGTTGACTTATCTTCTTAGGCCTGTTCCCGATGGATGATCATGCTCCACAAGAGAGGTGGTCAGTGGACTGAGGACAATTGTAATGAGTCTGAAGCACTACAGAGCTGCCCAGACAATGACAGTGAAATGGGTGTGCCATATTGCAATAATGGGAAGGAGGGAATGAGAAAGCAAATCAGAAAGGGAGGGAGGAGAAATAAAGAGAGCTCCAACAGGGAAGCAAAATACTGCAATCTGTTCTGGAGGAACAAACTGAAACGATTACGTTGAGGAGAGTAGGCTACCCGCATGCACCTCGATCCCCACATCTCATCTGTCATGAAATACACTAATAGGCTGAATGTAGTTCACAGAGCATTGTGTTGAGAGGTTGAGAGCTGCATACATCAGCGATCTCCATATGGGCATTAAAGGGACTTGGACTGACAGATACAGAGATCTCCATATTGGCATATTGGTCGGATTGGCGGTGCAACGTAGTTGTGTGTGTGTGTGTGTGTGTGTGTGTGTGTGTGTGTGTATTATTTTTAAGTGATTTGAATAATCTACTGTCAAAAGAGCCAATCAATTTAAATTGTCCCAGTTGTGGACTGCCCATGACAATGCAACAGTTGCAGGGCTAACCTAACCGCCATGTTGCAGCAACATGCCAGGCAGATTATTTTTACATTAATCCCCCTGTACCCCATTACAATTAATTATGTTTGCATACCGTCCTCTCTCCAATGGTTATTTATTCCTGCCCTGTAATTACACTGGTCTGCATAAGAAGTCGATTTGTTTACCCCAGTGTTTGTATCTCATTACGACTTGAATACATTTCCCAGAGAACTATACTCGGCATGTAGCTTATGGACTGTAGGGGTAGTCAATGTTGGTTTCTGCAGTGATGGATAGCTCTTCTTTTGTTCTCCTAATGTAGTTATATTTATTCCTTCCCACCTTAGCATCAGTCAAGAAAATCCAAACTCATGGCCAATCGCTTATTGTATTATGTTTGTTTATCAGAAAGCATACAATGACAATATTGTCAAGGTTTACCTTGATACGATTGTGCATTGTCAAAAGGTTAGAATCAAGGTTTCTGGTGGAAAACTGTATTGTGGCCTGTATTTCGGTATGTGTGATAGCCTATAGTTCATTGTATTAGAACAATGTGTCATACGACAAAGGCAACTGTGTACCATGTTTCCTTCAGCATTACATTTGTGGTCAGTGGTTGGAACAGAACAGCAAATCTAACTTGAATGTCTGTGTATTGTGCAGATTATAATATGGTGACGTTATGGAGACAGAGGTCAAAAGCTTAAAACATAGGCCTACATGAGGATAATGGATGTGTCAGTGTGGAGTGGACGTCTTCCACAACAACCAGCTTGAAATAATATTTCTAAAAAAAAAAAAAAAAAGGATCCCAGTGTTTGTTATCTCAAAGGCTCAATGATTTAGATTTTGACATTACAATGTTTTAAAGCAACAGACAGTACTACCTATAGAATGGAGCTCCTAAGAGGCAAGACATTCCCCCCTCCCTGTCTATGGGGCCATTATGTGCTTCTCCTTTTGTCAGCATAATTTGCAGAGCTAGGAAAAAGGAGTATGCCGATATGCACTAGATCACTAACAGACTTTGGAAAATTGGCACGGACGGGCCTGGCTTCAGATCTCACTCCTCAGAAAGACGTTGCTCACAGCTTGTACTAGCAGGCTTCTTGTTAACAGGATAGCGCCTCCAAATCTGCTCCCGTAACACCAGAGATCACACCTGACAGCACACCACAAAGCAGTGGTGTAAACCAGGTGTTCCCAAACTTTTTTGGACCAGGTACCCCTTTTGGGGTAGATATTTTTCCAGGTACCCCCTCATCCTCACAACACGGATAACAATATATTTACAACCACAAGCAGTGTTTCCTGCAGGAAAAAGCTTTGGCATGGTGCTGGGCACAGGCCGCAATTTTGATTAATTAATTAATTTGATTCATTAATTAATAAGATTAATACATTAAGATTAATTTGTATTATTGCTCTTGTATTGCTATTGGAGACACTGGGGGGACACTGGGGGACACTGGGCAGGCACTGAGGAGGCACTGGGGAGACACTGGGGAGGCACTCAGGGGCACACTGGGGAGGCACTGGGAAGGCACTCGGGGGCACACTGGGGAGGCACTCGGGGGGACACTGTCTAAATGTATACGTCTAAATGTAGACGTCTAAATGTGTACGTCTTCTCTTATGGTGGTCCCTGGCATATCTTTTCAAATGGGGGGTCCACAGGCTAAGTAGTGTCAATTTGGGGGTCCTTGACATGAAAAAGTTTGGGAACCACTGCTTTAAACACTTTAGCACTTTATGAACATGAACAAAATAGATGGGTCCCCCCTGGAACTCCCTCAGTACCCCTGGGGGTCCCCGGACCCCACTTTGGGAACCACTGGTGTAAACTAAAGTACTAAATAAAGTACTATACTTTAAGTACAATTTTGGGGTATTTGTACTTTACTTGAGTATTTCCAATTTCCAGTACTTTTACTCCTACTCCACTACATCTCAGACGCAAATATTGTACTTTTACTCCACTACATTTATTTGAAAACCTTAGTTACTAGTTAATTTGTTGATTTTGACTAATCTTTACTGAACATACATTAACTACTTCAGCCCTGTATACATTTTGGACATTTTTGGACATTTTGAAAATACATGTAGCGGCTGTAGCCGATCTACAAACTCACAATGCATTGCAGCGCGAGACATTGTGAGCTTGTAGATATGCTATATTCAAAAGATTTTTAAACATTTGAAAACTTGAAAGGGGACATTCTGCACAATGAGTACTTTTACTTTTGTAATTTTTATACCAATATTCTTTTACTTTTGCTCAAGTACATTTTGAATTCCGGACTTTTATGGTGTACATTGTAGTATTGATACTTTTACTGAAGTAAAACAACTTTTTTCCTCCACTTACACAAAGCACACTTCCTCCAATCAACCAATGACACTAGTCAGTCAACAGGTAAAGCAAGAACAAAATTATACTATTTCATCTGGGCAGGAGATGAGAGTAAGTGGTGGTGTAGTCCTAGCAGGCAGGCATCATAATCACTTTTGGATATTGGTGGGATACAATGAACCCACTAGAATCCATGTGTGATTGAGCAATTACAGAGCATTTACTGTAGCAGCTGCTGTATAAATCTAACCATTTGTGCAGTGTGGTGTGGCAAATGCATCCAGTAGATTGGGGGCCTGCTGTCTTTGCAAATAAATGCAAAATGAAGTTGTGCTAAGATTAGAGGATGGTGTTCTTTTTATTGAATCCCATATTCTTCATGGTCTTATTGAGATTGATATCTCTTTAAAGAGAGGCCTATATGAACTTGTAAAGCACATACTGCATGAAACACATCTGACAGGTGAATATTAAACACTGGACAAAACCAGTATACATCTCAGTCATACTGTAGGTACGGAGTCGAGCAGTACAAACATGCAGATCAAAGGAAACAAATCGTTTTTAATAGTATTATTTTGAACAATAACTTAGTTTGTCCCATATAATGCTTGTTGAAATGCAAATTAGTCTTTTTTGATTGGTACTGTTGTACTGTTGTAATCCACATAACTCGAGAACCGTTCGCCCCACCGGCCACCGACTTCAAATTCGACACACACGTTCCACACCACCACAGGGAGTGCAGTGCCCGGTGTCAAGTCGGACGGACCCACAGTTGTCCAGAACCTCCACAAAAAGGCCCCTGCCCAGTGACCATTTATGGAGCTGGCCTGTTCTGACATCATTCTGACGTCTGCATACTGTTCTGACATCATTCTGACGTCTGCATATAGTCTCCATATTTGGACATGCCTGACAAAGAACTCCATATATATATAAAAATATATATAAGACCGATTAGAGAGGATCAATAACCCATGGATAAACCATACGTTAAATGTGTGGCAAAAGGTTGTGAGGTCATGTGGTTTAAAAAAAATGTTGAAACTTTTCAGATGGTGTGCCTTCGACACAGACTTTGTCCCAAATAGAGGCGACATTAGATTTAAGTCATGGATAGAGAAAGGAATCACAACTTACATGTCATTTATGCAAAGAACTGAAATTGATAGTTTCAGATCAATACAAGTCAAACATGATCTGGAACAGGCTGACTTTTACAGATACCTCCAGGTGCGGCACTATATCAATCAAGAATGCAAATTCAAAGAGTTTTCTGCAGTTGAATCAGAATTCTTTTTCATATTAAAGTCAGCTCTCACAGTGGAGCCAAGTAAGTCCATCTCTGAGTTATATGGCGCCATTTCAGATGCTAAGAATGAAAGCACGTTGTACATCAAAGAGAGATGGGAGAGGGACGCAGGAGTTGAACTCTCAGAGGAAGTATGGGGAGGGATCTGGGAGTTCCAGTCTACCTCAACTTGTTCTATGGACTGGAGAGAGCACTGTTGGAAAAATATTATTAGATATTTTAAGACCCCATACCAGGAAAAATACAAAGGGGACGATAGGCTGTGCTGGAGGCAGTGTGGGGCAAAGAAAGCCAACCACTTCCACATTTTCTGGGGGTGCCCCAAATTGGGGGTGTTTTGGAACAATATTCACAAATCACTGTGCTCAGTATTTAATACTCCAATACCTTTCAACTTCACAACCATGTACCTGGGCCACATTGAATGTCTTAACCAGTCGAGATACACAAAGCTACTGCAGATTCTCTTGGCAGCCAGCAAAAAGTCAATAACAAGAAGATGGCTATCCCCAATCACACCCACAATGGACGATTGGCATGGAATAGTCCTAGACATCTTCAAAATGGAAAAATTAACATACATGTTAAGAACTAGATTAGACAATTTCTACCAAATTTGGAACAACTGGATTGTGCATATTGCCCCCCTGAGAGCGGACTTCGTGTAATCTCACTGGTTCATTGCCTGCTGTTTGATTGTATAAATATAAAATGTATAAGACACCTCTCCTCCTCTCGTGGTCGAAGACCAAAGCTATATTGTTTTTGTCCCCCTCAGCATAAATGTATATACTTTAGTTGTTGTTGTTTTTTGTTTCTTATGTCTTTTTCCGCCCACTCTTTCTTTTTTCTTTGTCCTCCTGAAATGTACCACCTGAAGTATTACTGACGTGCCTGTCTCTGTTTGAGTGTGGACTCGATGTCTTATATAGGGAAAAGGACTATACTATACAGAGACATTGGAGATGTTGCCACATGGAGGGGGGATGAGGGAGGGAAGAGGGGTGGGGAAAAAAAAGAAAAGAAGAAAATCTTGGGAACTGCTCTTATATCGTTTGTAGAAATGCTATATGTACAATTATACTGCACTTTCCGAATAAAACAAATATTATAAAAAAATATATATATATATATATAAAAGGGAAACAGACATAATATCTGGGTTGGGCATTCATTTCCAACTTGCGTCGTTCCAAGTAGGCCAGTGCCCAACAGCAACGGGGCTCTTCCGGCTCTGGGGCGTGTGTTCTCGAGAGGGGGCAAAAGTTTCCCGAGATTCCTTGCGAAGCATATAGCTTGTCAAGCTTCCGTGTGCGTCACAGAAGTCCCGGAAAAGACGCGCTGTGATTAGCTGTTAGTCATTTGAGTGGCAGCGAGAGACATGGAGGAGTCACATGAGTGATGTTACTTGGGCAGCAACGCAGCGTGCCTTCAGCACTTCCCTTTTGCACACACATCGCTTCAACGAACTGCAGCGGCCAATGAGGCATGTATTTTTGAGGGGCGCTCCTATATACAGCTTTTGTCCCCACACGTCTCATATTTGCCATTGACAATGAAAGGAGAAATGAGGTCAGATAGTTTTGGAGGAGACATTTTCTCTGATGAATTGACGTCTTTTAAGGGCATTTTATGTTCCCTCTAGCAGGGTACAAATTAAGATCCCCTTTTACTGCTAATGAGTTAAATGAGACAATTGTTATAAAATCCATATGCATATTTAAGATCCATTATTGTTCATTCATACCCTGCAAATGTACAATTATTGAAGTCCTGCAGAGTTCCAAACATGACTCACCATGAGAGAGATGAGAGTAATTTAGTTTAGACATTAATGGGAACCATAAAGAGAATATTTTAATATGCCAGTCTGATGCATTATTACAGTATGGGGAGGGTCTATTCCAAAATAGATGATGAATATATCAATGTTGTTACAGTACTGACAATTACCGCATCGCATCTTCAAGGCTCGGAGCGATGAAGGAAACTATTTTGTTACGATTAATTATGATTATATCCCGGCGGATACTTTTTTGTAAAACTCTGACCCATTTCATTATACTTCCATTATGACAAGACAATTACAAAGCACTAAAATTGAATGTAGCAAGCATCACACGCATTATATTGCAGCCGCGCTATTTCATGAAAGTTATTGAAAAGAGTAATTGATGTTTTTGCATGCAAAACACAGATGGCATGATCATGTCTTCATTAATATAAGGGATGATTCCTCATGCTACTGAAGAGATTTCCATTTACGGTCAAAGGTATAGTAATAACTACGTAAGTGGATACTGGAGGAAGTGTTCCAGACTTTCAAGGCTGTTTTTTACAATGAGGGACAATGTCGCAACAGGCCTCAGCTATACTGTAAGGTGCTAATGAAGACTTTTGAAGGCTTTTCATATTACATTGTGGGAGGATGATGTGAATCTGGGTGACATATGGAGGGCGACTGGAAGGCTGGAAGCCTCCTCCGGGGGCCCATTGAACAGGTGGAAAAGCCAACCACCAAGGGTCCAAGGAGTATACCGAGGATCCCCAACTGGCACAATCGGTTCCACAATCAGTCAGTGTGCCAGGGAGATGCCATGTACCATGCCAGCCCAGGGCACAGAGCCATGCCACTGAAAACCATGCCAGGTGGAGACGTGGGATGGGGGCTGGGCAAGAAGCAAGGCCTCCTCTGAGACACGGTGTTGTCTTTTTGTCCTTTCAGAGAACATGGTTTTCAAAGAAACGGTCACACATCAAGCTCACACATATTTGGCCTGAACACATGATTACTTGTCATGATGTAACATGATCTTCACAATAAAGGCATTTGCTGCATGTGGAGGACACACTTGCCACTTTTTAGGAGCACAACACTATATGAAATAGATATTTTCCAGCATATCGGTAGCATGGAGTTATCCATATCATTTTTAAATATAATTCTAAGCTACTAAGAATTCTAACCTATTATTTTAAGCTTAGAAAAAGTGCAACTATGATGTTTACCCCCATTTAATGGTATTTCTATCTCTGAGACCCCAATTTATATTGTAAAATCAATGTTAATTTAACTCTGAGAGTGTACAAATGGTCCATTTGGTTCCATACACTCTCAGAGTTACAGACCCATAAGGGTCCATTTTGTTCCAATATCATTTAGCTGGGGACCCCCTGGAACTCCTTCAAGGACCCTCACGCCTTATAATGACATTGGCTGTTTGCACTCTGGTTGTCAAACAATGTGGTGCTGTACATATACTGTAAATAAAGTACAAATTATTTACACGTTTACATAGACAAGCTCTAATTGTCGTTCTCATGTCACCATGAGAATAGCCTGAAACTACCCAAGTTTTTCTTGGCATAGAGGGGCTAATGATATTGTGTAATGTACGCACTTTAGGAAAACCTGGGTTCTCTTGACAGGTCTGTGCAGTCCTCATTAGCATGAAATACATAATTCCATGATGATCACTAGGCAAGAGGAATTTTGTGCTTTGCTTCTTTTAGGATTATTCTATTACTGGACCCCAGGAAGATCTAGCGGCCACTTTGTGGAAGCTAATGGAAATCGGAATAATAATGAATTGCATTTTTATAGCGCTTTTCCAAGTGCTCAAATCGCTTTGGTTCATTCATTCATACATTGGGAGGTGAAGCGTCCTCAATTCCCACATTCACACACCAATGGTATTAGCTGGGTATGTATGTATGCCTGGGGTAAGAATGGTGGTCCCTTATTGGCTGTTGATGGTGACATAAACAAGTATGTATGTACCTTAGTAACTGACGTAACTACGATACGTTTCAAGTACGTTTCAGGTACGTTTCAAGGTTTGTATAAGGTCAATAACGGGTCTAAAATATTTAGAACAGCAGTTGTAATAGACATTAGTTAATAGCAGTACTTGCGCTCTCTCCTTGCGCACAAGTAAGCCATGTATATAAGTAAAGCGTTATTCATAGTCTGGATTTTCGGTGGTGGGGTGACCACCGAACTACAACATGACGTCACGAGCCGCGGTGAAGAGCAAACCACCGCCCCAGCCCTTCTCTCTGTTTTTACTCACCACCGCTCAACATTATTTCAGCTCCAGTGGTCACCTCACCACCAGAGCGGTGGTCATCTCACCACCGAAAATCCAGACTATGAATGAGCCTTTAGCCTACTTGTGTGCAAGGCGCAAGTTGGCACCTCAACAGAGTGCATTTCTAGTTATTACATTTGTATAATGTCTCTCAGTTACAAAATGATGAATGAACACTGAGGATATTACTGTTTTGCATTAAACATCTGCCATTGAAGCGCAGGTTGACTTAATAAAAGTGCTGTAAGCTTGATTGATACCATAACCCCTTTCATCCATGCAGTCTGTCCCGAAATGTTCAGGAAATTTTCCTGCACAAACATTTCACTGACTCCATTGCTTTGAGATGTGTCAATGATCGACTATAAATCTATAGTTTTCCGAATGGGAAAATTGTACAGCTGGTTGAGTTCAACTGCTGGGGTCTGAGTCATAAAGGATCATGAGCATAAACAGAGAGAGAACCCCCCCCCCCCCCCCCCCCATCCAAAAAAAACAGCGTTGTAAACAAAAAGCATATGGGAGCATTCCGTGAATGCTAAACAGTACACCACAGGAACATCAGTGTGCCAGGTGTTTTTCTACTAGTAGGTGTAGACTCAACGTCCAGTTGCCTGCAGGGAGGCAAAACTACATCTCATCGGGGGCCAGGACCATCTGGAGCACTATGCAACACATTTCTGATGAAATAAGCCAGAGCACAGTTCTATGACCTTGTGCACTGAACTCAAACAATGTGCTGCATTTATACGAGTATCAGTGGCAGTTTTTTTCCCCCTGCTTGTTTTAAGGGGAAAGCTTACAGGCTGTCATGTGAAATGACTGGGCATTTCGAAATCAAGCCACAACCGGCCGACCACTCAACCGAGCAAGGGCCCATCTCTCAACTTCCCATCAACCATCTGGATGTAACTCAAGACAGGGCACAGAGCCAAATTTAAACAATTCCTCCTCTGGGCTGTTGGGGGCTGACTGATGAGGTGCTACACTGTAGCTCTGACCCCGCTCAGCTCTCTGCTTTTTCCTATAACAACATACACTTATAGTGGCACATCCACGCTGCCAAAGAACATTGCCCCTGATGCAACTGTCTCCATTACATATGTCACTGTGTGTGTGTGTGTGTGTGTGTGTGTGTGTGTGTGTGTGTGTGTGTGTGTGTGTGTGCATGCGTACATGCGTGTGCGTACACACGCACATACTATATGGAGACGAAGGGGGTATAGTGCATTCCAGTGTGGCCTGTTGAATGGGGACCATGGGGCCCATAATCAAATGCAGCAGTAGTAAAAAGTGACATTTGACAGTGGTAGGGAAACCTGATAGATTTGACTGCGGATCTTAAGGATGACATGGCTTGAAGTAATGGTTGTGCACTAATGAATACTTATGTTTGCATTAGCTGTTGAAGGTGATAAAATGAGCACTTAAGCTCTCCCATGTGGTTACTTTATACTTTTCCAACTAGCCATGGCAGGCACAAATTTACATTATTTTTGTCAGAATGATTACAGCACCAAATGGGGGAATGGGGGGTTAAATATAGTAATCACAGCATGTATGGTGCATTTGTCAACTGGACTCCTTTTCCCAGGGCTCCTTTGCTAACCAACACTTTATACAACACTGTTTATTGTGACCTTCACAACAGCCGTCCTCAACCTGGCTAAATTGACCATGTCTGGAAAAACTATGTAAATCCCTTATTTTTCTTATTCCAAGTCAAGACTAACTTCCTAGCTATTAATATGTGAGCAACAAGGATTTTTCAAACAGTGCAGACCAGCATTTCTACTGGCATTTCTCCCTGTCCTTGCTTCAGTTAAAAGGATTCCATCCTATACAGATTAAAATTGCTATTTCATTAGTGGGCATTAGCCTGGAGCAGGTGCTGCACAGCTGATCCAACAATCTCACCATCAGATGGATTATCTGGCTCTTAATTGATCGGATTGACACCCCTATACAGTATACAGTTCCCCATGTGCAGTGTGGCATCTGTTCTAAACTGATAAACCATGAGATGAATTAATGTGTCCCTTTTGTTTCTCATAGGAAAAAAGTCAGGGATAAAGTGAGGATTCTCTCTCTCTGTGTCAGTCTCCTGATGTTGTAATCTAATTCTAGCTATTTCCATTTTAGAGCACAGAACTTTAACTGGCTCATAAAAGTTGATGATGCACCATAATGTGGTGCACATTATGACCCCATGCATCATTCATATGAGCAGCTTCATATCCCTTAATTTCTGGCAGGTTCCTTTTATAGACTACTCTCATCTTAGTTTTCTGCCCTCACAACCTGTGGAGTGGTGCAAAGCCTCAGATATAGCTGTATCGGCTGAATTCCAGGCAATGTCTGAGAATCCTGTAATCCTAAAATGGCAACTAAAAACACGGTGAAGCAGCTTTCTGCTTATACGGGCCAACGGCGTGGAACAAACTGTACCTTCGACAGGCAGCCAGACATTTTTAAAGCACAGCTCAAGACCTGTATACTTCTACACTCTTGCTTTTAATTGATCTTTTAAATTCCTTGTTATTCATGTCCTGCACTGTATTGCATTACTGCTATTATTTTAATGTTTTATGCCTTGCTTTTCTTTTCTTTTTTTCTCCATTTCTCTGTAAAGCACTTTGAGCTGCATTTCATGTCATGAAAGGTGCTATACAAATAAAGTTTTATTATTATTTATTACTGTATGATAGGCAGAGCATGATTAATGAGGATTCCAAATGCAGCGAATGAGAGTATCCACAATATCAATTTTCAACTCTTAACATTTTAAAGATGAAGGTTTTAAGAACAAAGCCCTGGATGGCAACAGTACACTCTCATGAGCTTGATTGTACACAGGTGTGCTGGTTCAAAGACATGGATGTCTCAGGGCTGGACTGCTAAACACTAACATAAGATCTCAGAGCACTGACCCATTTTGCACTAATGGCAGTAAATGCAAAGCTTTATCAACTCCCCTCTGTGACTCTATTTTCTCCGTCATCACTCACTATAGCTAATTATTTCAGCTATTTGTCTTTGTCATGCATTTCCTTTTAGATTTTGTTCTAATGCTCGCAAGCACAGATTTGTTTGTGTTCAGCAAAGAACTCAACACGTGAAAATCATGGCAATCACACATTAACCGCATAAGAGTATATTTACTCCATGCATTTGTAGTCTTTTGTAGTCTACTACTGTATCCATCACACAATATGCCTCTGTAAAAATGTTACGAGTCAAGAATGCCAACAAGACCACAACTCTTGATATAATGTGAAATGTGTACCCCCCCTCCACACGCACTCACACTCACTCTCTCTCTCTCTCTCTCTACATGTCAGCACCATCAACATACCTGCTGGGCTCAGATTACAAAGGTTGAACCAGGAGAAGAGTAATGCCCCTCGGCTGTATGAGGAACATTGATGCCCGCCTTTCCCAGCCGTTTCACTCGACTATATGGCTATATGAGCTGCAGGAAATAAACAAGGGGTTGAAGAAGGCAATTTTCAAGGCAGCATGTCACCGTGCATCACTCAATATAAAACACATCTGGAGAGTTTTCTAGACCTCAAAAAATATATCTCAGGATTTTGTTTTGGTAAAATACTACAATTTGGTTTGACATAGATCTCAAGTGGTGGGAAATCACTCTTTGCAAATCATCATCTACTTTTTTCATTTGACCATCTGTCTCTTATACTACTGCATGCTCCCATAGGTCAAAGCTTGCTCTCTGTGGCCTCAAGCCAATATACGCCCTAAGCGTGATTTCTTTCTACGTACAGCGAAGACCATTTCCCTTACAACAATGCCCATGTAATGTCATCAGCAACCAAAACAAACCTGCATTGAGTTCATCTCATGAATAACAATTTGAAACTTTCTTTGCGTTTATTTAAATTTAGTTTTCATTTGAAATTGTTACTATATCTATGATAAGTTATCTTGGCATTGTTAGATTGTACTATACCGTTGACTGTAGAAGCTCCAGGATGTGTCTATAGATGGCATCATAAAATGATCTCAATTTGAGGAGATTTTATCAGATGATAGGAAAAATGTGAAATTGCTTTAGGTTTTTCCTCAGTTTTGCATTGTACCATAGTCTATAACAGTGTGTGTGTGTGTGTGTGTGTGTGTGTGTGTGTGTGTGTGTGTGTGTGTGTGTGTGTGTGTGTGTGTGTGTGTGTGTGTGTGTGTGTGTGTGTGTGTGCGCGTGCGTTGGAGGAAAGCTCATCAGACATAGAATGTGATGTGTGATAGAAAGAACTAGAGAGCAATAGAAAGGTGGAATATCACCCCTGTAGCACTGCAATCCTTTCATGATGGTGACCCCACACCATAAGATCTCTATTACCTATAATCCTTTCTGGATGATAGACATCTAGTCCATGCTACTGTGTGGATGAAAGCAGGAAGAGGGGAGGGAAGGGATGACTGACCCAGAGAGGATGGAGAAATACAGCTGGTCTGGACTCTTTTCACAAACCGTGTCATAATAACAGGGTAAAACACGGCTAATAGTAGGTATTTTACTATTGTCAGTGTTCTTTGGCATACCCTTTGGCATACATAAATCAATGTATTATTTGAATTAGCCGTTTATGAAATGTCTATGAATAGGTTGAGTTTCATATACAGTTTGCTTTAATCATGGAATCTAGTACGAAAAACATCACATGGACGTATCCTCAGTGATGTATGCCAAGGTCATCCCAAGGGTTTCGGGTCTCGCAAAACATCATACCCAGGCCTTCACTCAGGTGACCCAGCTGGGGTGATCAAGTCCCGACTTACATCCCAGTAGCTACCCTAGATCAATCTGGCACGTGGTCGGACTAGGCTCTGTGGATTGACTCCTGTCCGGGCCCCTCCTACGTCTCAAGTTATGCTAAGGTTTCACACGTTTCAGTTTTCAAAAATAATGAAATACACTTTGTTGCGTTGCAGTATACAATTGACTGTCACATTTCAAATCTGCCTTGGGCCATGTTATTTGTTTAACAAAAATAATCACTCACTGCTGCTTTGTGAATATAAGCTGGCAATAATTTAGCCACCAGAGTAAATCCAGAGATACATTAAAGATAAACAGGATGAGGATCCATTTGGACATCTATGATTGGGCAGGTTGATTAGTATTACTATAGGGTTTGTTTACATGATGCAGGACATTCCCCATGTACTCTGCCAGTGGAGTAACATATTGCTTCATAATTAGAACCATTCTGAATGCAAAATATACACTATAACATAACATCCTGGTTTATTTAACCCCTCACTCCCTGTCTGTGTCCTCTTGCTTAATTGTTTGGTTGTTGGTTTCTCTTTAGCTTCCAATTTTGGGTATTTTCTTGTGAGACTAGTCTTGTGTGATAATGCTGGCCGTTGGCCGGAGGTTCCAGGGAGTAGACAGGTCCACAAGTATATTTCAAGCATTTTATTTACCTCCAAAGTGCAGTGCAGTGACAATACAAAAAGTGATGAGGTCCTGGCTTGCAGCTCTCCTTGATGTCTCTTCTAGCCTCAGGTAACACTGAACTCCCTCCACCTGCAGCAATCCTGCTCTTAAACAGGTGGGGCAAACCATCCTCTAATCAGTTGTGATAATTAACTCACCACATGGCTAACTACTGTAAAGCCTACGAGTAATATTTCACACCATCTTTTAGAGGAATATACAATAAACTACATTT
The DNA here is from genome assembly GCF_963924005.1 of Protomyctophum bolini. Classification (NCBI taxonomy): domain Eukaryota; kingdom Metazoa; phylum Chordata; class Actinopteri; order Myctophiformes; family Myctophidae; genus Protomyctophum; species Protomyctophum bolini. The sequence goes on along the minus strand of NC_137862.1, from coordinate 12,563,593 downwards.
CACACATTTCATTTACTAAGACAACATAATACAATGACAAATGCAACATAAAAGGAACAAACACCCCCCCCCCTCCTCCTCCACAGTACTTGGCACCCTCCAATCTAGAGAGGAGTGCCAGCACTGCAGAGGAGAGACAGGTGACAAACAGACCATTGCAACTTCAGTGTCAATAAATACAAATAAACATTTTAAACCCTTTCAACCATTGTGTCTATAGGGCACGGGCTGGCCTGGCCCGTGACCCCTGTCTGTGTCCTCTTGTTTAATTGTTTGGTTGTTGGTTTCTCTTTAGCTTCCAATTTTGGGTATTTTCTTGTGAGACTAGTCTTGTGATTCAAATAATTACAATTGACTTTATCTCTGCCCTTAATTACATCTTTGCAGGTTATAATCGTATTTATTTTCTTGTGCTCTTTTAATCCTTGTTGTTGTTAGATTATATTTAGTATACGTCTATCTAAACTGTATATGTGGTGAGAGAACAGCTAGTGGAGAGAGTGAAACAAATGACCTGAATAGTCATCATTCTTCATTGAGATTCTAGCTGGTGAAATAATAGGGAATTAAACACTGTTCTTCATTTTGCTGGTAACCCCCTGGAAGCCTTTCAAGGGTGCCTGGGGGTTCCTGGACTCCTTTAGGTATACAGGTTTCTGTAACAGCTGAATCGGCACATAAAACAAAGACAATGTTTAATACACATTTCCCTCAACAGTGTGACACTATACCCAGCTCATGAAATTAAAATAATTTGTTATGATTCTCTGCCAGTTAATCAAGCCGAGAGCAAAGGACGAGAGCAAAGAAGCACAGGCTTGTCCTCATGGGAGAGGTAAATGTGTTCAACTCACAGTGTGTGGGGTTTAATACCTGTTGAGTGAACAGAGATTTAGAGTACAGCTACACGACTCTGGGTGTTTTTTGAAACGCACATTTCTATGTGCGTTTGGGCCTTTCAGCCAGACGCAAACGGCGTTTTCGGCCACTCAAACGGAGGTTTTTGGCAACGGATAAATAAGTGGAGATTTTCGAAAAGATCCGGATGGTGGAGCTGTGTAGTCATGCAAAACGGAGTTTTTGAGGAAGGATGACGTCACCTCCCTAGTCGCGCATGTTCGTTTTGTTGCTTTTAACATTTAAAATTGTCAAGCGTTTTCCAAAATAGCTATAATCAAAATGACAGAGTGGGGTATTCTGACAGAGTTGGGTATTATATGTCATGTGGTTTGGGAGGTGGGGTGGTGATGGAGTATGGGGGGTGGGAGTTCGGGAAAATTTCAGAAAATAGATGCACATGCTCATAACAAGTCACATTGTAGATCGGACTTATGTGGTTACTGTAGGTTTTGTACTAATAATAAAATCTGCAAAGTAACAAGTACTAAAGCTGTCAAATGCTGTAATTTTAGTGGAGTAGAAGAAACAAAAATGGAAAGTAAAGTAAAAGTACCACAATATTTTACTGTGCATTGTAAGCAGTAAGCACGTCTTCTATAGTACTTGAGTAAATGTACATATTTCTTATCGCCACCTACTGGCATGGCATGCTTGTTGGAGTAAAAAATGATCGTTTTGGGTTGTATGTGTGGACACAGATATCTTTGTCATATGGGCCCCTGCCCATACGACAACGGAGTACGAAAATATCCGTTTTATTAAAGATTGAGTACGTATAGCCCAGGCCTTAGTGATGTTGAACACCATGGCTTAATGTCACCCAGGTGTGTTTCCACTCAAGTTCACTATGATCCAGGGAAGCTACAACGGTGTCTGAGACGCCAACCCAGTTTTTGAATGTGGATCATAAAAGTCATCATCAATACGTATGGATTTGGCCTGTGTGAGACCCCAAGAAAAATGTCCTAGGTTTGATATGCCCCTTTAGTTTTGAAAGTTAAAGCAGGACATAACCTTGGGAGAGCTTGTTTTGTACTGTTTTGTTTTGTAGAGCATTGGTTCCCAACCTTTTTATACTGAAGTACCACCTTACCACAATATTTGGCTCTCCAAGTACCACCATAATTACTGATGTTAAAATACAGGAGCATATACCTTCCCTTTTTGTTCCATTCCTATAAGCCAATAACGCTGCTGCTCTGACAAAACTGTCTAATCACTAATCAGCACAACTGCTGATATTTCTAATGTGATTAATCCGTTCCCAAATCTTCTATTAACGGCTACTGTAGGTGTGCTGCCTGTCATGCTCATTTCTGCACGGCTGGATAGCCTATTTCAACCAATTGCGTGTTCAGAAGAACTACCTGTATTAATATAAATATTTTAATACACTTCTGTCTTTTTTCTCCATTTTTGGGCGACTCCTCTGAGTACCACCAGAGGAGGGCTCAAGTACCACTAGTGGTACTTGTGGTACCTGTGGTACTAGTGGTATCAGTGGTTGGGATCCTCTGACTTAGAGCCTTTGCTGAGACAGTACTGGCTAATTTCCTCCTATAGTTTTCATGATGCACACTCTGCTCTGGTCCATAGCTCTTAATGATCAACTTAATCCAGCTAGTGTGCATCATGCATGTTGCAAAGCCCCGAGTGGCCATGTCATTTTCAGGTCTGGCCAGTATTCTCAAATAAACTGTCGAGAACATGAACATACCAATGTTATAGGTATATTTCAGTCCATGCTTTAAATTCTCTTAAAATAATAATAATAATGTGTTTTGCAGTTGTATCTCAGTAAACATTTCTAGATGAATATGAAAATGTTTTTTCATATTCATCTTCTCTCTACGGTAGAGGGCACACAAGTAGGTAGAGGCTCTACCTTGTTTATCATTCTGATTCATGTTTACACCGTCTCCTTAATTAAAGGAAAGGCAGCTTTCAAATACACTAGCTGCTTTTCCATAGGAAAACATACATGTACCTGTATGTTGCAATGGGATAAAGATTATTAAAGAATGTGGTGAGAACAGAATAAAAAATACAAAAATCTAAGAATTTGCAGTTCACTGTGATCTATTAATCATCAAGATACGCCTCTGCATGCACATATCAAGGTGGGCCAATTGTGTAACAAGACCAAAATAGACCCACCGATCTGTTACATAAAGACATGGCAATTATTCAAATTGAGTTTTAGTGGTTGGAATGAAATAGGTGTTTGGAATGAAGAAATAGAAGGAAACAATTATATTCACTAGAACATTACAAAACCCTGAAATTAATCATGATTGACACACACACACACACACACACACACACACACACACACACGCACACACGCCACACACACACACACACACACACACACACACACACGGTCCACACACACACACACACACACACACACACACACACACACACACACACACACACACACACACACAGTGATTACAGTTTTGTTGTGTGCAGTAATCGCCTACGAACAGAACCCTTGCAGGTCCATTTGACTATATGCACAGTTAGTGCTGGTACTCTATGGTCTTTGAATGTCTTTGTTCATAATCTGAGCAAGTGTGTGTGTGTGTGTGTGTGTGTGTGTGTGTGCCTAATACTTAGAGAGTATGGTAGCATGCTGGGGTCCGCCTGGGGCACTGTGTGTGCTGTAGCGGACATGATGTGTAACAGGTGTGAGGTTATGAGATGGGGGAGATTGCTACATCTGTCCCCTAGATACAGGTCATGTCCTCCCCCATCTGCCTCCCCCCATGTCGCACTAAGACTGTATGTATGTGTGTGCGTGCGTGTGTGTGTGTGTGTGTGCATGTGTGTGTGTGTGTCTGTGCACCAGCCGTTGTATTCTCGGTACTGTGGCCAAGAGTCAGGACCTCTCTCTCTCTCCAGCATCCCACAATCCCTCTCCACCTGCCCAGTCCACCAGTAATGTCCCGCGGCTACCTGGGGATGCTGGACTCGTGCAGTTTTTGCCATGTGTCCACTTGTCAATGACTTCTCATGCCTCATAGCTCTTCTATGGCAGTAGGCCTATAGAGACTGCATAATGCTCAATGAATGTGAGTGAGACAATTCAATATTACTACACTGTATTAATCATGTCCCACCTGGGCGCCCGCTGGCCAAGTGGTCCAGGCACATGCCACATAGGCTTTGGCCTGACAGCGCGTCACGTGTTCGAGTCCCGTTCATGACGACCTTTGCTGCATGTCTCTCCCCTTCTCACTCTCCCTCTTTCCTGTCAATCGTCACTTGATACTATCAATAAAAGCAAAAAACCCCAAAAAAATCACACCCGTGTGAACTGAGTGGTGCAACCCCCCCCCCCTCCTCTCTCTCTCTCTCTATTTCTCATTAGCAGGTAACAGTGCAGCACTATCTCTCTCTCTGTTTCTGGCACAACAGCGCCCCTACTGGTACTAATAGTCATACTGGTGCTCATGGCCACATGGACATTGTTGTTCCTTGGAGTGGTTGCACCACTCAAAAATCATGTCTCACCTGAAACGTTGGTCATTACAACAGCTTCCAGGTATAATCCCACATGGCAGTATGAGTTCTCTTGCTCACCAATTGCTCCTATAACCTTCGTCACAAGTTATCCCAATTCAAAATTATAGGCTAGGGTTTATTACACGCCAGAGAAGCTCCATAAGATGAACAGTGAGTTGTCTTTTCTCTGCTGGAGGTGTAAAAACCAGAGGGGGACCTTCATCCATATGTTTTGGTCATGCAGTGCTGTGTCATCATTTTGGCATTCAATTGTATATGCTGTTTCATCTTGCTTGGGGATTTCTGTCCCCCTTTCCCCTCGCCTATGCCTGGCACTGGCTGGGAGGACGGTTGGGACAGACACCAAAATAAATACATTGACCTAGCTTTTCTAGCAGCAAAGAAATGTATTACCGTACATTGGAAGTCCTCTACCCCTCCTACAGTTCCACATTGGCTAAATGAACTATCCAGTATACACTCCTCTAGACAAAATTCAGTTTAATATTAAGAATAGGCAACAGGACTTTTGGAATGTCTGGCAGCCCCACATGGATTACTTTGCAACTATACCCATTCCGGTGTAGTTTGGTAGCAAATCTGAATTTGTACTTGAACTGTGATGCGTTGAGTCCTTTCCCTATTCCTCTCCCCCCTCCTTTCGCTCGTGTCTCTTTTTTATTTTATTTTTATTATTATTATTTTTATTATTATTTCTTTTTTTTCTCTTCCTCCTTTTTGATGTATAATTATTGTGAATTATTTCTCATTTATATCAGTTATAGACTATATTGTTTGATTATTTTGTATGATGATCTTTTTTTTGTTTGTGCGTTTTTTGTTTCTCTTTAACAATCACTGTCTAAACACTACTGTAGGCTCTTTCTGTTTGGAAGCAAAAAAGAGGTGCATATTGTAAACTGCATTGTAAAGCATGTTTTTCATGACTGTATGGCACTCTGAATAAAACGATTATAAAAAATAAATAAAGCAGGTCATTTTGGGAGCTTCAGCTCAGTCCTCAGGTTCTGATAAGATGTTGCCTGAGTTGACTGTGAGGCCAGATAATTATATCTTGTCAGATGTAAAGTCCATTAATGCTGGCTGGTGGTCCGTTAAGGGAGGTTACTTGGCAACACAAAGCCCTTCAGGTGAGGTAATAGCTGTCTAAAATGAGCTATAGGCTGTCAAACATATCCTTATGCTACAGATAGGCACACTGCAAAATCCTGTGTGTTCTGTAAGGGTAAGTATTGGTATAAAATAGGGATATCTCGATCACATTGTTTTGCTCCCGATCCGATCCGATTCTGATAATTTGATTTTGAGACATAATACCAATACCGATCCAATCTTTATATTTTTATATAACACTTATGCCATATATCACAATAGCAAATATCCTAATGTATGTCACTCTAGTCTAGTCTGTTGTGTTGCCTTTCAATTATTGAAAGGCAAAATGTGACTATACTTTTAATACCTTTTAAACTAGTTCAAATAGCTGATCTAGTTGAACTATTTTAAAATTTAAAAAAAAAAAAAAAAAAAAAAAAAATGGCAAATAAGTTTAGGGAAAAGTGATAAGGGTGGCGCAAGATGGAGCCCTATGTTTTCAATCTCTAGTTTCACATTTTCTTTCACACAGCATGATATGCGTTTTTGCTAATTATTACACCAGTAGCACACCATTTTCGGTTGCACTCGGTTGCACATCCATTTTTCTCTGACAGATGCTTCAAAATGGGTCTGTAGAACGGGTGACGTCATGGTCCCTTCGTCCATTACAGTCTACTCTAGTCTACTCTATGGTTTCCACATGAAATTGAACTGGAGATGTTAGTGCAAGACTCAACACACCGATTCCCACCATGAGGGAATTTAGGCCACAAAATTGCAGTGCTTCTTTAACAGTGTGCCACGTAGATCTAAATGGATTCTTGCTATCTACTCTCCAATATACACACTGACCCATCTTAGTTGGCCATGCATGAACATGACTACAGACACTGATGCGATGTGCAATATAAGGAGAAGGGAGAGCCCCAGTTCATTAATGGCCCACCGGGTGTCCTGCATTTTGATGGATTTCCCCAGGACTTTCCACATGGTCTCTACATCACACTGGGTAATTGCTGTTAGTCTAAGTGCACTACCACTAGTCCCCAGACCCTACTCCTTATGGAGATTCGTCCTTCCTTTCCTGTGTGTGCGTGTGTGTGTGTGTGTGTGTGTGTGTGTGTGTGTGTGTGCCTATACAGTATGTGTGTGTTTGTATGAAAGAGAGACAGGGACAGAGAGAGCAGGGACAGAGAGAGCGAGAGAGAGTTAGAGATGACGCCAGAGATAAAGTACGTGCCTGTTCCAGCACGCTTGTGCATTTAAGAGACAGATTGTGAGAGAGGCTTCATGATAATGATGTATGAAATGTAAACTAGAGGTCATCTGTTCCAATAAAGCATCCTGTCCCTCAGCTTCCTCTCATGGAGGGGGACCAATAAAGGGCTTGCCTTGTTTCACAGACTGCTCTCTCATTTCACTGCTACATGGGCCAATGAAATAGGATTGCCTAGCAATATGTCTCCCTCACAGTGATGACACAATGAAAAATAAAAGTGTGGAAAAAGTAGAGTGCCAATAAAGATGGCAGGAATAAATATAGCAGTAATATAATAGCGAGGTTTAGACAGATATCGCATGAATGAGAGATATTGAGGAAAGATAGAAGAGAGAGAGAGAGACAGACTCCAGGTTTCTGATAAGTCTGAAATGAAACAAAACAAGGGATACATTTTTGGGAATTCCAGCACTAAAGCATTACTGACAACTTCTGCTGGATTAGGAGATGAGAGGAGAGTAGCTATACTGGACTCTCTATTAGGAGATGAGAGGAGAGTATAGCTCTATACTGGACTCTCTATTTCATCTCCAGCAGCTGAGCTGCTGGGGGAATGGCAGTGGGAGGAGACTCACCAGGAGGTCTGGCAGTTTTGATTTGCTTCTGGAAATAATTGACCTTAGCAATGACTTTACCCTCGGCTGTTGGTAGCTTGCACACCAGTGAGGAATACATGCGTCATCATTGGTTCGATGTTTAGGGAGAATTATCAGTATAGATATTGGATATTATTATTATTATTTTGATATATTTTATTATTAAGATATTCTTTGGGGACTTTTTGCCTTTATTGATAGATTTATAGTATTTTGCCAGGAAAGGGGGGAGAGAGATGGGGCTACGACACGCAGCAAAGGCCGTCGGGATCGTGACTCTAACCCACAACACGCTGGATTACCAGGCCTGGCTACTATTTTGTTATTTGGTTTGTCACAGTGAAGTGAAAAAAACCCCACAGTGTTCCGTCACAGTTATCACTTATTACCAAGACTTTTCTGTTTATTGATGTCTTTGATTAACCCAATGAGACATGGAGCTTAAAGAGCATAGTTTAAGGAATCGTTTGGTTCATTTCAATAAAAAATATAGTAACTGGAAACTCCAATTCAGTGAAATAAGAGGTTTGTTATGGACCTATTTAAATAGATTCCTATCTACGGTATAAACAGCCCAAAATGCATTAAAATCAAGATGCCTAATTCAAATAACATCAATTCCAACGGATCGATCCCATAAATTAACATAATGCTATGCTTGGTCATTCAGCTTGCCTCTAGAAAGCAATTCCACGACCACTAGCAACATTTGTTATGGGGTTGTCTTAAAAACCCTGCCACAAGAAGTTATTATGTTGCCTTGCCATGGTGGGGAGGCATTTAAAACAATGCAATGACTGCCTGGGGAGCAATTATACCTAGGTCAGGCCTGATTTATGATCCGTTTCAATAACAAACTCACTTGTAGGCACACACTTTCATATATTGACATGCACAAGCACACTCTTTCCACATCTGAAAGTACGACATATGCCTTTTCTTTTCTCGAAGACTATAGCGGACCTCGATCCCATCATAATTGCACAGCACACACTTTGAGGCATGTCTCCACTGAGGTAGTCGACAGACCTGTCACCCTCTGCACTTCTCAAATCAACTCTTGTGTCACACAGCTAACACATGATACCATCCGTTGATTGATCTGGAGAGAGGAAACAGGCTGACTTATCGTCTGTCTGAACTTCTGTTATTCAAGGGTCATTGCTCGTGGCCTTGAGGAGTCCAACTGTTTACTCTTACTCTCTGTATGTTATCACTCTCCTACACTGAGGGGGAAAATATTGATTCACTGAGAAGTTTGCAGGACTGCAAGACGAACTGTAAAGCTTCACTAGCATTTTACATGGAACCACAGAACAGTATAGTCTATAATGAAGGTTTACGATTGGATAAAAACAAACAAATTAGCTTTAAATATATATGTAAAACTAAGAGCATTGTCTTTGGGTCACGGCCCAAATGAGTTACAGCTACACCTAAACTTGACTTATCCATAGCTGGTGAGCCCATACAACAGGTGGACAACGCCAAATTGCTGGGCATCGTCCCAACTATCGTGGACTGAGCATGTAAATACAATAGTCAGCAAAATGGGCAGAGGTATTGCAGTCACAAGAAAGTAATATCATGGGTCAAGTTTGTAAATCGTTAGTTTAGTGTTGTGTCACCTGGATTATTGTCCAACTGTATGGTCATCTACGTTTTAAAATGAATCTAGCTAAATTACAGGTTGCACAAAATAGGGCAGCCAGACTTGTTCTGGGCTGTATTAGAACTAGTATTGTAAATATGCACTCTCATGGCTCACTAAATTTCCTCAAGTTTGGCCACATTTTTCTTTTGTGTTATTAAGTCAAAGATGCCTTTGTTTTTGTTTGAACAAATAGATTATTGTCAAGATATAGGCTACACACCCACAATACAAGGCATGCTGTTAATGGGCATATCGCTGTACCTGTCACGGTGCGGGGAAGAGAGGTGTAGGACCCAAGCGCAGGACAAAGGCAGAGGATGAGGCAGACACAAGGCAGGCCGAGTGTATGGGGGTTATAACCAAAAACCAGAGGTACAGGAACAAACACAGGAACACGAGGAAACTAGGGAATAACTAGGAGCAAGAAAATAACACTAGGACTAGGAATATACAAGGAATCACGAGGAGCTAAACAACACTGACAAAAATTTACGAACCAACAAATAACTGAAAACACAAGGGCATACTTATAGACATGGGATAACTAGACACAGGTGAACACCACTGACAATCAACACTGGGATAGGCTGGGGAACTAAGGGGACACAGGAGGAAACACTGGCAATCACAGGACTAGTGAGACAAGACAGGGACAAAACTACAGGGGCAGACAGGAAGGCACAAACCAAGACTACAAAATAAAGGTTCACAGTGTAAGGCAAGGATGCAACTAAGAATCAAGGAAAATACAACACTTCAAAATCACAGGAACACAACAGAAAGGTAAAACAATAACAAAAACCAAGAACAGGGTAACACGTAACACGTCACAGGCCGTGACAGTACCTAGTTCAAACACAAGCTCAATGAAGATTTTTTTAGTTAGCACTTGACATCCGTCTAACAAATAATAAATCAGCCTTTAAGAAAAAGGTAAAAAAGTTATTTACTTGAATGATCAGTTGAAAGAACAACTTTAGGCTAAATACCTTTAAGTTATTCTATACCAGTGTTTGTTTTAATCTGTTTTATACATAATTGAGAATTGATGTATGTTATTTAATTGTGTTTACTGATATTGATGAACTGAATTAATGCAATTCATGTTTTAGTTTTCTTTCTTTTTTTTTTATGTATTTTGTAATATGTTGTGTGTGGACCTATAGCTGACTGCCATGGCATCAGCTAATGGGGATCCTTTTCAAATAAACATATAAACAAATAAACAGTCCATAACTTGTGGTACAAAACCGCTGAGACAAAGACTTCCGTAGATTCATTTTCACAACTAGAAAAAGTGCTCCTCGAAGCACAGGTCTCCGCCAGGTCAGGTAGGTTAATGGGCCAGCAATGTTTGGAATGTGCCAATCAGGATGGAATATGAAACATCTGACAACTGACTGTGAATATTAAGTTAATATGTCAAGATATCACAGATGTCTCTAGGTAGGACATGAGGACACATCAGGCTACAGTGATTCTGACCACAGAAGCATGACCAATGCGTTTGGTCCACCTCTCCTTTCCAGGTGATGTTTGGATGACAAGAGCTTTTGTTTCCCCTGTGTCCCCTGACATAATTTATATCACATTATTGATGCAGTAGGCCTATACCCATATATTGAGGAATGCAATTTTCCTCAGCAGTTTGCATCTGCTCTAACTTGCTAAATCTGTAATTTAATTAACAGGGTGCTACGATGAAGGCACAGCTGATTCTTAAAAGGTAATGGGAGCCGACACTCAATCATTGGTTTGATGTCCAAAACACGCTAATTCAGAGCGCTTAGCACTGTGCGCCCAGATAAGTTGTCATTATAAAGGTCTATCTATCTAATCTGTCTACTAGCATGTCATGCACACTTGTGTTTTAGATTGTGTGCCTAGATCGTCTGATCGCTCCTATGCCACCAAAATGTGGAACGCCCTACCAACAGTCATTAAGACATGCAAATCCCTTGACTCCTTCAAAACCGCTCTGCAATTCGAAACTGGCCCCTGTAAAATCTGAATCCTTTTTCCCTCTTTATGATGATTTCCTTTTCTGTTCCATGGCTATATAGGTGTCTATTTGTACGTCTCTAAATGTTTTGATGAATTGAACAAGGTGGACCCTCTTGTAAACAAGTGTAATGCTTTATTGGGTCGTCCACTTACAGTTAACATGCAGTCTTTGTATTGAGTTTGTGCTTGAAATGTACTGTAATTCTGCAAACTGTTAATACATATTTCAATCAATAGGGCCCTTAGTTTTTATTTACAGACATCACTGCTTTTACCAAGTTTATCTGTCATCCACTAGCTATCCAGTTTGTGCAATCAATGTGTTGTTTTCATACAGCACACTGGAGTTGGTATAGCCATTGGGTAAAATTCATTACAATTCAAGCAAGCCCTTTACTGTGACTTGAGTAGATAATGTGTCCAACAGGGGACATGTTGTCTCAGATCATTATAAAGAAGATGATCATATTATTGTCATGGCAAAGAATGTTCTACTGGCAACAGTTTATGACATCAGCAATGTCATGCATGCCTGGAGTGTGATTAATACTTGATAATGGTTCAAATACACTAATAAAGTGTACTTTTCATTGGGGTTTCCAAAGCACCGACAACTATATGTCTGATCATGTTCCATAGCCTCTGCAGCCTTTGTGATATAACAGCAATGCCTAAACTCTAAAAGAGAGGCTTCTATGTTCCCTGCGAAAACTGCCAAAGGGCATAAACTTCTACTCGGTATAGTGATAGATTCTTTAGTTATGTAGGAAAGAAACAGACCTGGCTTTGGATCTTTAAGAGTAAGGTGACGTTGAAGACTTAATGGGCATGTGATTCATTGACTTGGGTTTCATTCTAGGCTTTCTTTTTTGTGTAGGCTACTCAATACTGTACAATATAGCTTTAGGATAAAATGTATGTCACATTGCTCTTTGTCATGCATGTTCATTATAGCACTCATGGTTCTCAAAGTGGGGTCCGGAGACCCCCAGGGGTCCTTGCGGGGGTTCCAGGTGGTCCCTTGCAAGATTAGTTAGTATTATACAGCGGCATCATACTTTTACAGGGGTCTCTGGTAGTAGTAGGCACAAACTCTTTTCAGTTTGGGGGTCCTTGACATGAAAATGGCAACTTCAATGTAATGCATTTTTCTTGGTATTTTGATTCCCATCAGTTTTAATAGCATTGCTACAAAAGTGGGCGATCATTTATTTCACATCTATTTTGTACCTTGAGAAGTGCAATATCAAAAATATAGCTGCAAGCAGTGATAAGACAGTGTTAGGTTAAGTCTGTCAACGCTGTACTTCCGCAGCCAACCATGCCCCTAAATATAAAAACGGAACTATTCCTTTAACAACATACAACTCCCTTGTTGAAATTATTAATTTACTGTACATGCATAAAGAGTTACAGTAAATCCATTTTAAAGAATATTGTACCCACAAATACAACAGTGAGCCATTGTTAGGAGAGCTACTAGTGCGGAAGCTCCTAACGGTCTTTCATCCCAGAGATGAGTCAGTTGTTTGTGGCATGTGCCATGTGACTGTCATTTGCAGCTTGTGGCTAAGGTGATAGCTTGTGGAATGAAAGAAGAGGAGAGACGTAAGATCAGACTGCTTTACAGAAGGTTTTTTTTTGTCAATTCTGGGGGAGGGGCTGTATTTTTGTGAGGCATAAAATAAACTAACCAGTAACTCTCCAAAAAGCAATATCCACTCTACCTTAATTAAGTGGCCTTATTGAAATGCAAAACCACACTCCCTAGTTCCTCACGAAAAATCTGGAGTGATTAAAAGGAAAATACATTATATGCACCATTACGCTACCTAAATCGCATGTTTAAACACTGCCAGGATTTTACAACATTATATAAGTATTAGGCATTATTGGTGTCATCATGAAATATTGCATGAGGCTACTGAAGCTAGGTACTGTAGATTCATTATGTGAAATATAACCTATAAGACAGGCTGAGGCTTGCCTCTCTCAGTATTCCACTCCTATTCCAATCCATCGATTGCCTCTGTGAAATAATTTCACTGGTTTGTGTTTGGACTAGTAAACTGTCAGAACTGTGGGAGGAAAATAAGACCATAAGTGTGAATCCTAATGACTTTGACATACATTTTTTAATTACTTACAGTTTTTAAGCCTCACTAAGTTCAGGATATTGGGCGTGCATCCTCATATTAAACATTTTCAGATGTTGCCTTACAATATAATATGCATGCAAGTATAATATCCAGATTATTTGCCCAAAGAGATGTTGCTGGGATCATTGAAAACGTCTTTGACTTAAAAGTGCAGTAGCTAGCAATTAGTTTGCATGAACCATCCATATAATGACCTTGAGAAACTAGACGTCAAAGAAGAAAATCTGGATAATTCGAATGTGCCCAAAAAGGCCCTTCTCTGACTATAGTACTAAGATAAGATTGGATCTCCGGTCCAGGGGCCCTATGCACAATGAAATATAATACCAAAGCAGTATTTCACAGGGATAGAAATATGTAACCACATCTATCATACGAAATGGAGAGGGCATGACTACGTATAAACACTATCTTGTTCCTGGGTCTCTGTCCTGGGGTTTTATTTCATAGGCTTGGATCTCGGTCATTCTTTATAGCTTGTCAGATAATCATCAGCTCAGTGGAGGTTAAGAAGTACTCCACAGGGAAATTTCCATATGCCATTTGTTGTTTCCTAATCAGAGACATATATTTCCATGGGAATGGAAAAATGGGACAATACTGCTTTGAGCTTCTAATACCGGAAAGCACTTGTAACAGAAATAATTAACAGAAACAGACTTATTAGAAGAGCGTATATCAAATACACTTTTGAGATAATTTGAGTAGCCTACACTTAAAATGAAGCAACTCTGAGCTGATAATCATGAATTGCACATTGCATTTCGAGAGAGAGAGAGAGAGAGAGAGAGAGAGAAAGAATAAGTACATGGCCATTTAGGTTCAATTCAGATTTTCAGTGACACACACACACACACACACACACACACACACACACACACACACACACACACACACACACACACACACACACACACACACACACACACACACACACACACACACACACACACACACACACACACACACACACACACACACACACACACACACACACACACACACACACACACGCACACACACACACACTCTCTCTCTCTCTCTCAATCTGAATCACTGAAAAGCTGCATTTAACCTAAATGGCCATGTTCTTTCTTTTTTTGTTCTTTCTTTCTTGTTAGCTAATTTGCCAATTTTTTTGCTAATCTGCCGAGCACATCATTAACACTTGCCCCCTGTACAGACAGGCATAATTGTGTAGCAATTCTCTGTTCTCCTTTCTGTCTGTCTCTGTCTGCTTCTGTCTGCTGGTAGGAACGGTGTGAGGAGCGCCCCATTACCTGTGTCTAGCCCATCACTGCAGTGCACCTGTGTGACCCTAAACACACACCCAGTGCTGTCACTCTAAAGCCCAAAATCAGACCTGTGTGTCAGATCAGTGTGTGTGTGTGTGTGTGTGTGTGTGTGTGTGTGTGTGTGCGCGTGCGTGAGAGAGAGACGCTGCGCAACAGTGTCATCCAGTGGTATTGGTGAGGTGTTTCAGCTTTCTGTGCTCGGACACAGAGACAGCATAGACATAGGGACACACATTGCTGTCTATAGGAGTGGCACCGCTCATAAATAATACTGAAAATAGTCTAATAATAATGACACCATCCTAATGGCTCTTTTACAAGCACTATAACAAGTTGCAAGGTTGCCTCTAATTAAAAAAAATGGGCTTTGAGGTTATCAATGATTGTCATGTTATCACGGGGGAATGTCATTTAAATACAGCTTTGGTTCAAAAAGTAATAAATATCTATATTCATATTCTATTATGCAAGAATCTTTTTAGCTTTTCATGAATGTCCTTGCTAATCAATGACATTCATGAACCCATCGATCTAAAATGAAAGCCCGCACCTCAAGGCTTCATAATTGAAACTCATAATTCAGTGAGCTAGGAAATCAGAAGAACTGGATTACTGTTCCTTTGCTTCGATGGTGTGAGAATGGTGCATTGGCAAAGCTGTCACAATAATAGGTTCCCAACTAATTCACTACTTCCATCTTAGACTTACTCCTAGAGGCTTTGGGTTTGGGTGTGTCCAACTCCTTAGGTTCAGGTGAGAGGGGGGGCTTGGAGCACCGTATACATCAGACTCTGGCCCGAGGCGTAAAGATGGGGTTCCTGTAAGACAGAAACATTAGTGTTTTGGGACATTTTACATGACGATATACAGTAGACACCCACCTATTACAAAAACCAAAACAAATACTGTACATTTCAAAATAGTAGCACTACTAGCCACCCGGTCCTTTTAGACGGGTGAGGTCCAAATAAACACCCCGGTCCGTACAAATGCCAGGACTATTATTTACAGTTTCTTCAGCCTAATTTGGGTCTGTGCAAACACCGTGTCCGCCTGGTTTGTTTCATGTGGCCGGGGTCCAAATCAATTTTGCGTATTAAACGCCCGGGCTACTATTTGGAAATATACGGTGTCAACATTCCAGTCTTTGATAAGATAAATTATATTGTGTTGATCAGTTCAAATAGTGCTGTGGTACTAAGCTAACAGACACAGATGTTATCCCAGAATACTGCACCTGCGGTAACTTGATGATCTTGCTGGAGACATGTCCTGGCCTAGCCCCGTTTGGAACCTCATCCTCTGCTATTAGCTCCGAGAAGAGGTTCTGTGTCAGGATATCCCTGCATAGGTCGAAATGGGTAGAGCCCGTCCAACTGCAGCTAAAATCAGGCTTAAATAGCTTATTTAGTCATCCTGTGGCCTGTCAACCCCTATCCACATGCGCAGTACTGCTTCTATAAGAATGCATTGGGAAAACATGGCACTGGCTGACTTCATAAGCTATAGCGGTTGTTTCACCCCGCTCCAAAGGTTTTACTTTCCAATAAAAAAACTATCATCTGTACTATAGCTCTCAGGAAATACCTTTACTTTTTGGATACGATACCGCAAAAAGGGTTTTCTCTGAGCTAATAGCAGAGGGTGAGGTTCCAAACAGGGCTAGGCCTGGACTAGCCCATGCTCTGATTGGTCCCAAGGGGGGCACCAGGAGTTTTGGTGACAGCTGCTGAATGTGGTTTTGACTTGGCTGGGTTATTCCACGCCATGATTCTCTGCCACCTGCAGGGCAGCCCCCATCTTCTGAGCCATATCTATCAGCTGTCAGTGAAGTGAACCCTAACCCTGAACAGCCAGAATCAAGATTATGAACTTACTTCCAGCAGGCTGGATGAAACAATGGAGGCAAAGGACTGTCAACAACAACATTATGCACTGCTGGACACGTGACTTTACATGTGAAGGATCTGACAAACATTTGGATCAACAGTACCTCAGGATCAAACTCCACATTGCTACTACACAGTCTCTGAGAATGTTGACTTTGCTCTCCATCTCCTGATACTGTTCCAGGGCTCCTTTCTTGTCCCCGTGGTTGTAGAGCAGGATGTCAAAGTTCAGGTTGACCAGAGAATCAATCATTCATAGTCCGGGAGCTAGACCCAGCCCTCATATCAATTATTTCCTGTTCGACTCTAGAGGCCCTGTTCACACTAGTGAGTTGTACAAAGTGAAGCAAAGTTCTACAAATTATGTGCAACTAAATATAAGAGATGTGAAATGGAAATTTCCTCAACAGTGCTCAAAGGCTTTTTTCTATTTCCCAAGCTGAAAGAAACAGAGTAGCCTACAAGTAAATCATTAATTCCTGTTCTAATGCTTATGTCTACATCAACTGTTTTCAGAAACATCACTATTATATGGCTAATGCTTGTACAACACTTACAAGTACGGTACAGTATGTAACAGTATGTTTCACGCATCCCTTTTCACTACCAATCCAATGTGACAAAAATGAATGATAATTAACAAACCTGTAAAAACAGCCAACCCTGCAGAGTAGTCAGCACTACAGTATTTTCTGGGGAGAACCTGAATAGAGCATACGATAGCACAAGAATTTGACTAACTATGCATGTCATTACACCAAACACAATTCAGGGGCTGATTATTCAGTTGGGCTTTAATTTAGCATAACTGTGAAGTTTTAATTATCTGTGGTTGGGGAGACGAACATGGCTCAAAGTAAAATACTGGTGAAGACAATTGGATGAAGAGTAAAAGAGGGAGAAACAGACAAAGGTGTAAGACGCTCAGGGGTTTGGGTACTTGATTCATTCATTTAAACCCAACACCCTTGTGTACAGTAGATTCCTTTATTTACAGCACTGCAGTGTGGATGTCACCAGAACTTTAGGATCAATAAAGGTTTTTTCTTACTCAATATGGAACTAGAACCATTACAAATCTTAACTGTTAATTTTCCAATCATATCATATTCATTATTCACGCTCTACTTACTCCACGGCACGCTTATACACATTTTTAACATTTTTAAATGCTCCAGTATTTCAATTTTTTGTACTTTTACTTCTACTTTTACTTAAGTAATTGTGAGTACTGTACTTTTCCACCACTGGCTATCTGGCACGTAAATGTGGCCTTGACACTTTTCTTGTGATAAGCTCTCGTATAAATGGGAAAATAAACGTGTCTAGGCATTGTGTTCTATAGGCATCACGTGGGGGTCAATTTCCCTCCCGCATTTAGAAGGCTAGATGCCAGGAGCCTTGTTGATTTTCTCAGATAAATTGTACACGACCTAATAGAGGATTGATTTCTTTCGCTCAGCCAGTCTTTCTCATTGAGCCTCGCAGCTTCATGATAGACCTCAATTGACGCCCTGTGCTTTCCCAGCAGAAAACTAGGGGGAAGAAAGTTAGACAATAAGTCAGCTTATTATGCGGCAATCATGAAGCTCATAGCCAGCTCATAGAAAGCTGAATATTTGGCAACTCCACTCATCTTCTGCATCAGTGACAAACACAATCATTGAATGGGGTCATTTAAATTGCAACATTAACTAAACTAAAAGCTATCAGTGGCTTTCATTGTTTTTCTTCATGTGTGCCGGGCCTTGTCACAGCATATGATTAAAGACGGTCTGTGTGGACAGCACTCACAGTGATCTTGCCACTTGTTTAAGGTTGTCAGCACTGCTGGGATTGAGGGCACAGCTCTGGAACAGCTCCAGGCTCTTGCTGGATCTTCCCCTCCAGGCTCCAAGATTAGCGCCGTGCAGGCAACACAAAGGAGAAAATGAAGGGCTTTTCATCTGTACGAGAAGGAGTTAAACCAACACATTAAAACTGAGGCACAGCGGGGGTCTGGAGAGCATATTTTGGAGGGGCAATGATGCATTAGAGAGCTTGCATGCTGAAGGCGTGGTTTTGGTGTAAGACAGCTCTATGTGGTGCATTTTGTTAAATATGAGAGCTGCAGCCCCAGTTTAGAAGAACACAGTTGGTGTACCTTGAACATATAGGCCTATGGGGTATTCACACATCCCATATGGGTCTCTTGCAGTTACAGAAGCTCTGTAACTGGGTGAAACATTAGGGAAACATTACAGTGTTTAGTCATGTTGTAATTTGTATTATCGGAAACAATACTCTCTCAATGGATTATAATTGCTGGCTTCTCTGAACTGAAATATAGTATCCTGCATGCTCTTAGGGCGACGTTGCCCTTCTAAAGCGCGGTCTCTTTACACTGTCTATAGGTTGTGTGAAGATATTCCCAAGATATTCTCCTTGTTGCCGAGGTAACAGTGAGGTCTATACAACAGGTATTGAAAGGTGTCTCAGCAAGGAACAGAACAAAGGCTGCTTTAGAAGGGCAGAGTAACCCCAAGAATAATGACACAACTCTAAGTCTCGCTGCTAGCAGGATATTATATTTCAATTTCACTTCAGAAGTTATAATCCTAAATTGAGTTATCTTGCACCTACTACCTTTCTCTGAAGTGACAAAAAAGACCAAAATCTATTTGAGATGAAGCAGGTTTGAGCCTGCAACCGATATTGCACAAGATTGCTGATTAACTCTTGGCCTACAAATACAGCATGATTTACACTAAAGCTTGTTTTGTGTTTTTATGTGCCAGCCCTT
This sequence comes from Protomyctophum bolini, assembly GCF_963924005.1. NCBI lineage: Eukaryota > Metazoa > Chordata > Actinopteri > Myctophiformes > Myctophidae > Protomyctophum > Protomyctophum bolini. The sequence goes on along the minus strand of NC_137862.1, from coordinate 12,544,406 downwards.
ATTAGACCAGGCCTCCACTGTTTCACAGCCAGTACCAGAGCTGGAGCCATGTTCCAAAGCCCTGACAAAAATCCTCTCCATCGCTGAGTAGAAAGCTGCATGGTTCTCGCAAATATTTGCTGCATCAAGATTCGGAATGGCCCCTATTTGAAGTGACTTAATCCGCTTTCCTCCTGCTGAGACGGCAATAATATTCTTGTCTCTGCGTTTCAGCTGTGGCTCTGTGGCACTCCAAAGTCCACAGACTCCACACATACAAAGCAGGGCAGATTTGTCGAAAAGTCAGGGATACATATTCTAGCGACAATAAAAGAGGGATAGAAAAGCAGCCAGGAAGCACAGCATGGGATCTCACAAATATAGCCTGTGAAAAATTACATCCAAACCATCATTGTTGGTTATTATGATCTGGCTAATTCTGAGACACATTCTCCCCTTTCCTTTCCATACAAATAGCTGTAAGAAAGTGGAAAAGAGGAGAGGTATGTAGAGGAGATATACTGTACAGTATGTATCTACGTATATGTACTGTATACATGACATAATTTATATAGTTACATAGATGAGGTATGCTTGTCAAACTCAAAACACACGTGGAGACTATGGTGGAAAAGTTTGATTAAATTAGATTATCTTTTTTCAGTAAATCCCACATACAAGCACAATACAATAAAGTGAACATAAAGGCACTTACTTAATGTAATATAAACATAATAAACACTGAAAAGAGTATAAGTATAACAGCATTTGTTTTGCTCAAAACATTTTTTTAAATAAATTTTATCCCATGATTTTGTAACCCATTTTTCACCCCTGTGTCAATTATCGAATGTGATCCTGGGCTCTACACACCCTCCGCCAACCTACTCCCCATATATGGGGGACATGGGGAGAGCAACAGACTTGAACTCATGCTTCCTTCATGCCCGAGTGTCCAAGTTGCTCCTTTACATCTGACAGGGGGGAGTTTCCCTGGTTGGATGTAGTGCGTGGAAGGAACACGTTATTCCAACCAGTTCCTTTCCCCTCCATCAGGCGCCCCAGCTGGCCAGGGGGAGGCAGTTTAGAGACCAGGATTACTGCATGTTTTTTGTGAGGGTACCTACGCTAGGGGACATGGGGAGAACATGCAAACTCCATACAGAAAGGCCCTTTCACCAACCCCACCTTGGGTATGGGCACTGATGACGTGGAGGAGGAAACACGCCGCCAGCACCCACAGCGTCCCGAGCAGGACTCCAACCCAGGACCTTCTAGCTGTGAGGTCACAGCAATACCTGTGCCACCGTGCCCCCGTTTAATAGCTTTTTATTCTGATAATCATCGCATAGACTAGAGAAGTGGGGTCCGGACCGGGGAGAGAGTTCCAGGGGGTCCCCAGCTAAATGATAATTAAAAACCCATTTGTACACTCTCAGAGTTAAAATGCCTAAGTTGATTTTACAATATACTTTGGGGTCCCAGAGATAAGTGCCATTAAATGAGGGACCGTAGCCTAATTCAAGTCAACCTGGGGGCCCTTAAAATGAAAATGGTTCAAAATCACTGCTAGTGCCGTAAAAACCTTCTCTTATGGGGGTCCTTGGCATATATTTTCAAATGGGGGCTGCAGGCTAATGAGTATCATTTTGGGGGTCCTTGACATGAAAAAGTTTGGGAACCACTATAGAGCATAGCATACATGGGCAGCTGGGGGCCCAGGGGCCACATGCAGCACATGCACATTCTATGAATTTTGATGTCGGGATACCAATTTTATTCAAACAGGAGGGAACAATATAAAAACGAAGCAGACAGATAGTCTCTCCTGATTGGCTGAAAATGTTACAATATAATTGAGTGCTTTTAAAAAACATCATGCCAAATATATCCGTTAATTTGGTTGTTTCTTGAGCTGAGTTTCAAAATATTAGTATTAGTATTTATTAAAAAACATTACAGACTTCACTCATCACTAAACCTGACAGCACAAATATATGAATAACTGCAAAAAGACACAAATGTACTGACAGAAATGTTCATAGCTGTCCACAGGTTAGGACAAAGGCTTAGGGCGCCCTCTGCAGGATCACTGAGACAAACCCCATCCCACTGAAAAATATGAATGAGGTAACAGTAACAGGGTGGTATGAAGACTGGTAGCCAACTGTGCCACCTGGGGAGTTGCGCCCTAGGAAGAGAGCATGGAAATGGTGCTGGGTTTGCGTAAGGACACGCTGTGATTGGCTAGTGCACTTTGAGTGGCAGTCAGGGGCCTCGGGGCAAACACTCTCGCCAGAACATGATTTACTATTCTGTCCATATCGGCTCGCAACTCGAACAGGGCTGAGTCGGCTAAGCGAACTTCGCAACGTTCGGCACGTGGCTCAAGTTTGCTTGAGACAGCGCCCCTCCGTTGTGGTCTAAATCTGTACCTTAAATAAAAGAAAAAATATATAAAATCTACAAGCTCACCAAAAAATACAAGAACACTTATATCAATAAACATTTATTTTCTTGTTTCAGAAATGCTTACAGGGCATTGTGAATATAATATACAGACTTGTAGCAGACCCAGCTTGGCAGGAACCCTTTCACAATAAAAGTTTCACCATCCGTCCGTTACAAGACTAGTACAGTCAACTTTTGACAATATTGATAATTTTAACTTATTTACATAATGATGTGTTGTTACGAAAACAACTGATATTGTAGTTTAGATATGACGTATAGCCTACTTACAGTATTTTAATTGTCCATGAAGTGTTGCTCTGCCTTTTAACTAGTCTCTGTTTAGAGTCCAGTCATTGAGTTGGCCCTGTGCCAGGCAACTAGACATGATGATTGGAACTAAATTTATTAGTTTCCAGGTCTGCAAACGTCACATAGATTTTTAACCACCTTAAAGTCAGTGGTCAACTCATTAGAGACATTATCTGTCCTCACAAAGACACACTGAGGAGGAGGAGACATCATAAGGTAACCTAAACGCAGGGTATAGTGGTTCAGTGAATGTGGCCTGGAAGGTGTAGATGTGCGTCAGTGTGTCAGAGCCAGAGGACACTGTGTAGAAGGACACAGTCCCTGCAGGATAGTCTACATACACTGCTACTCTGTTGGAGCCAGCGTGACGGACAGGGATCTCAGTTAACCATACTATTGTGAATGACAATGTAAGCGTCTCCCCAACAGTCCAGACTCCAGGACTCATTGTATCCAAGCGGACTACCAGCTCCTCTCTTGTTGATTACTCTGTAAGTCATTCCTAGATAAGCACTCCCACTCCTCTCAACCTCCCAGTAACCCAGTTATGTACACAGAACTTGTTTACGCTCATCATCAAATCTGTCGGGATGATCCGGGTATGACTGAAGCTCCTCCCCCTTTGGCTTTGTCACCTTCCTATTGTTCTCGGGCTCCATTTTTGTCTCATCTTTCTAATGCCACTATTTGGGGATTTAGGTGTTCCCCCAATAAATTTGGTATTTTGGTTACCTGTCTAAATCCCTTAAACACCTCCGTTACCCGTTATATTATGCATAGGTGTGGTTTGGGCGTTACAATAATTAAACCACATTTAACCAATCACCAGTCTTGGCTTTAAGAGATCCCTTAACCGTTGCCCGTTAGTGCTATATTGCTTCATAGCCACTGCCCTGAAGTCTTACTGCTGCAAATTACAAAGAGATAGGAGAATAAGGAGAGATGAGGCAGCCTACTCTGTGCCTGCAGACATCTCCATTGAGGCGCGTGCGGCGTGCTGTGCGGCGCTCTACCGAACTAATTTGGCACGGCTTACGGGTGCTTTTAAACTCCACTATCGACTTCCCAAATGTATGTGAAATTGTGACCAAAATAGCAATTTAGGGGAAAGCGTGCCAACACGCCCATGACCACACCTCTAGGCGCAAATACCGGTGTCGGCAAAAAATATAGCGGTGACACGGGACGAAAATACCATTAAGGGACAGAGAAAGCTACCTATATTCTTAGGAATTGCGGGCTGAATTGCGGGCCGCACTGCGGGTAAAGGCTGTGACAAAATTGGAGCCCTGTTCTGCTTGCTGTGTTTGTGTGAGATGATGGAAATCTGATGAGAAAACATCAAAAACAAGTCAGTAAAACATTAAAGGGTATGACCACTTTTGTAGAGGTTTGTGTTAAACCTCTAACATGATGTAACTCCAAATGTGGACAAGAAAAATAAAAATAAAAATGCTCCAGTTATTAGAAATTGATAATTCCACATTTACATTCCACATTACATCATGGCAAGGTATCTACACAACCCAAACCTCTAGAAAAGTGGTATTACCCTTTAAACATTTAAAATTATTATTGTCTCCACCAGGCCGAAGGCATGTGGAGAGAGTATGTTTTGCACTCCGTCCGTGTGTCCGTCCGTCTGTGTACAGCTAATCTCTGGCACCGTTAACCCGCTCGATGCCAAATTTTGCACACACACTCCCTGGATGCCAACAATGAACCTCTGCCCAAAATGTTCACATTGGCCTAATATAACGCCACCAGGAGGCCACAACCTGACCTGCCCTGGTGGAGACCTGTGCCCCGAGGAGCACTTTATCTAGTTCACTATTGATTGATTGATTGAATACTTTATTAGGCAACATAAATGCAAACAGCACAATGTACAGTCAGGCATTTTTATCCAAAAAAGGATTTCACTGAAGAAAGACCTTGCGGCCTTGTTTCCATTCGGGTCCTATCCACTCACACATGATATGAATAATAAGTTAACACAGTAACAGTAAGTGATATAACAATAAGTGATATAACAATAATAATTTAAGGCAACATATACTTTATGTACAACTATATTTCCTCTAAACATGAAATATACATAAGGTTGGGGCCGAAGGTTAATCGGAAGGGGATTATTCGCACAAAGCGGCTGATGCGATCACCTCCTCTCCCTTTGACTTGCTGACAGGTGAATTTTTAGGCCTGTCTTGAAGGAAGCCAGTGATTTGTTAGTTTTGAGCGATGGGGGGAGGGCATTCCACACCTGGGTAGCAGTGCTTTGGAAGGTGAATTTGCCCATATTTGTTTTATAAATGGGTGGCACCAGATCGTTGTTCACGCTCCCTCTAGTTTTATGGCTGTGGGTGTTGCTCACGTTTTTAAAGTAATTAGACAAGTAAGTGGGTACTGAGGGCATGGAGGGTAAAGTTGCATTTACAATTTTGAAAGTCAGGCCGATCTTTAATTGCTTGACTCTGTCTTCCACCCTAAGCCAGCCTATGCTGTCAAAATGCTCCGCATATAGGTGGGTCATGGGCCCTAGGTGGAGAAGAAGACGGTTTGAAGCTTGGTTTGAAGTTTGAAGCTTGGTTTTATGTGCCTTTGAGGTGTTAGGGAACCAGGACGTACAAGCATAGTCAAAGATGGGCAGTATGAGGGCTCCAGCTAAGGTCCTGAGGGCCCTTTTGTTAATAAAGGAGGAGATTCTGCCTAAGATTCTTGTCCTTTGAAAAGGAGTTAGAGCAGGTCCCCAAACCTTTTTGGCCGTGCACTCCCTGAGTCCCTGTTACCTCCTGACCTAGCTGACGCACCCACCAAAGCTATAAGTCTCCCCCGTTTGTGCTAAATAACACCATAAAGCCGCCATTACCCTTTTCATGCATATACTGTAGATTACAACACTTACCCTACATTAGAATGTATGTGTTTGTTGGTTCGCAGAACTTCTCTTAGGTTGTCAAAATGGAGCTTGAGCAAACTTTTTGCTTAAAGTTCTACATGGTTCTTATAAAGGGAGGGGCTTTTACAGTAATATTACTTCCTACAACAGTTAGGAACAATCCTGGTCTTATGCTGCCATCTACAGGTTGCATGTACAACAACATGCAGAATTGAGGTAAACTGATAGTTTTGACGAGCAGCACAAACAGGGCCCTAGGATGTTGGTTCCCCTCCACTGTACAGGTATAGTAGGGCATAGCAGCAGAAGTGGTCTTCTGGTTCCCCGTGGGGGAGGTCAAAAGGGTGCTGAGTGTAGCAGAGTGGCTCACAGCCAGGAATTCAGCAATCCAGTCAAACCCTATAGTCAAATAAACAGATTATTTTTCTGACCATTATAGGGTGCAAATTTCTAATTGTGCTGCTGTTATATATTACAAATAGTATTAACATTGAGTGACTGCAGTTTCTTCCAGCGTGAAATGTCCCTTTAACAAGTAAAAACAAAATAATACATAAATAAATCCAAGGGTCTCTAAGTGAAAGGCTTTTGCGTACAGGTGAGTTTTCAGCTGTGACTTAAATCTCACAGGCAGCCAGTGAAGGGAGGCGAGAAAATGCATGCAGTTTGTTCAACAAGCTTCTTAGGAGACAGACTTTAGGGTTTAAGGAGTTCACAGTAAATCCTTTTTCCACAAATAGGCCTAATTACAGGTACGTCAACAACAGCTTAAGTAGCCTATGTGTGTAGACTACAAGCGCCATGGGGTGTGTCTGCATGGGCATGGGGACGGGAGAGTCGTCTCATTTCAGCACCCTGGACAGCGACCAGCTGCCTGAAGCCTCAACAATCTGAGCTTGGAGAAATACTTCAAAGCCTCTACATTTTGTCAGGCTATAGACCTACATACAGACACACATGGAACTGGATTTTAATAATGGTTAAATCCTAATAACAATAGTCTATTCTAACTGGTTTGTTTGGGGAAAAGGTAGGCAAAGTTTACATACAAATTGTTGTTAAATCGAAAATAGTGGTCCGACAACTCCAGTCCAGTCTGCTAATTTAGATGGTTTAAGTGGTTAAATTTTACTGTATTGTTTTTATTGATGTGTTTATGTATGTGTGGCACTGGCAGTAGCCCGATGATATAAAAGTCTAATATCTCCACGAGCCATATAGGGAATTCCTTTTGGCTATAATATGCTTTCCACGTGGGAGAGGGAAACCTGGGTTTGAATCCTCGGCGTTACATTGGTGCCATGACCTTTCCCCGTGGGGGAGGTCAAAAGGGTGCTGAGTGTAGCAGAGTGGCTCACAGCCTCAGCCCGATGATGTAAAAGTCTATTCCTCTCCCACTCAAAGGGAATTCCCTTTGGATTAGTGGTTAAAATGTTGGCTTTCCACACGGGAGATCCCGGGCCCATGTGTATGTTTATGTTATGTATGCTTCTCCCTCCCCTCTGTTTTGTTTTTGAGAGATGCCTAACCGTGTGTGTATGTTGGTATGTTTGTTTGTTCTGTTCTTTGCAGAAACGGACAGACAGATCTACTTTTCGTCACTATCAGGAATAGGCCTAAAACGTTCTGCGGTGCTGCTACATGGTTTTTGTCATTGCCATTCTACGAAGGAATCCCACGTGTTTCTTCTTAAACCATGAATTCTTTCAACGCTACCTCTAACTTCACGGGTAAAGGCTACGGCTTCCCGCCGCCAAGAGAAGAGCCGATCTACAAACAGTACAAGCCGGTGTCCAGGGACCTGATCGCTGTGCCCAAGCCCGTGTTGTACATGCTGATGGCCGCGGCGGTCATCGTGGGGGTGGCCTACGCTATCGTCGGACACCTCATCAAAGACCTGGCCCTGGACATAGCAGGTAGACTATGATGATTGATATGACGCCCAGTGCTGAAAAAAGTATCGTACTCCATTTTGTTTTTGAGTGGTGCAACCCCTCCTATAGACCGATTCCGTAGCGGGTCTCATGGTCGCAGCCTACGTATTTCCTGTAGGCGGACTCGACGTAGCTGCGGGGTTTAAACCATCACCAGGCGCATCTCTTCCACTACAGTGAACGGCAGAGTGACTGATGTTAGTTTGCCTCAAACTTTACTCTTTAACCTGCTTTTTTACTAACACTAACATTACAAAGATGCCCAGAACATCAAGATGAACCTGTGTAGTTTATGGCTGCTCCAACAGTAGTGGCAACATAAAAATAAAAATAAAACGGGATGTCTAATATCCACCGCGGTGGCTGAGACCAGAGCCATTGAGTAATGGTTGAGACGAAGCAGTGAAAGATACATAACGCCAGTCTTACCCAATACCAAATCTTTCTGTTTTATTAACACAAGGCTGCTGTACTTTATACCTCATACTTTAAATGCTTAGTATGAGGTATAAAATACAGCAGCCTTGTGTTCATAAAACAGAAAGATTGGGTATTGGGTAACACTGACATTATGTATCTTTCAGGACCTTTCACTGCTTTGTCTCAAACATTACTCAAGGGCTCTGGTCTCAGCCACCACGGCGGATATTTTGACATTCCGTATTTATTTATTTTTTATGTTGCCACTACTGTTGGAGCAGCCACAAACTACACAGGTTCATCTCGATGTTCTGGACATCTTTGTAATGTTAGTAAAAAAGCAGGTAAAAGAGTAAAGTTTGAAGCAAACTAACATCAGTCACTCTGCCGTTCACTGTAGTGGAAGAGATGCGCCTGGTGAGGCGTATTTCCTACAGGAAATACGTAGGCTGCGACCATGAAACCGCTACGGAATCGGTCTATAGACAGCTATGTGTGTGGCTGTGTCTGTCCCTGTGTCCCTGGCTGTGTCCGAGCACGAAAATAGCGTTATAGCGTTTGTTCACCACCAAGTGTCACTGTTGCACAGCCTAACACACAGACACAGACACACACAGGCCAGGGAGGTTGGCTTGTACAGTACAGTACAGTACAGTACAGTACAGTACAGTACAGTACAGTACAGTACAGTACAGTACCACTCACTTCAGACGGGTCTGATTTTGTCTGTCTATCTGTCTTCGTCAGATTCTGTAGAACACTGTGTCCAAATGTTATGCTATGGTACATTTGTTTACCTGGTATTATCCTATAGTTTCTATTTAAATTGTTTTTGTGACTGTGATCATCACCACACTGTCTCTCTGCCATGTATGTGTTTTAAGAGTGCTAAATGTTGTCTACATTGTACATTGTAGGTAGCCTATAGAGCGCCGCAGTCCCCGCCCCCTTTCAGAAAAGCGAGTGGCCCAGGAAGTGGAAGCCCCATGCATTCTCCCATCGGCACTTTTAATATAATTTATTTAAAGACGGTTACGCCGCGGACAAAGCCAATTCGGATCGTGACGAATCATGACATTGAACACAATATTTTGGGACGATCAAATCATTAGAAAGAAGAAAAGAAAGTCAGGAGACAACACTATTTGTTTTATTTTTCGTCTTATAAATTATTTGATCGGCCCAAAATATTGTGTTCATTGTCATGAAAAAAACCACCCACACATTGTATAAGTTATATTGTAATAACATTCTCTACCATCCAGATTGTTTAAGTTATATTGTATTAACATCCTCTATACTCTACTCTACTCGGATGGCTGCAATTCGAAACTGGCCCCTGTAAAATCTGAATCCCCCACCCACCCCTTTTCCCCCCTCACTGAATTTGTTTTCTTTTCCCTTTTTACCTCCTTTATGATAATGATTTCCTGTTTTTTGGCTATATAGAAGTGTATATTTGTATGTCTCTAAATGTTATGATGAATTGAACAAGGTTCAAGTTTTATTGGTCGTCCACTCACAGTTAACAGTTTTTTGTATTGAGTTATGCTTGAAATGTTCTGTAATTCTGCAAACTGTTAATAAATACTTCAATCAATCAAATTGTATAGGCCTAGAGGTGAATGGAACCAATTCCCGGTTCCTCAATGTTGGATCCTGGTTCCTGCGGTTCCGGATCCCAACCCCTATAGTCTTGACATGGAAAAATATTGAAAACTATAATCTCTTGCAGACTGCGTGCTTGGCCCAGTGGACGACGGTGACAAGGACAAGAACCCGGGTCCGACCGGACCCCGACACCCCCCGCCCACCATGCAGGCCAACGCCTTCCACGTGTGGGACCAGGATAACATGGTCGTCCACCTCCCCACCTCCCCAGACGAGTACTCCGGCGGCGAAAGCCCCCTAGCCATGGCCGTGCACGCCGCCGTTCCGTACTTCCACTCCATACCGTCCATCCCACAGCGCGCCTTGTATTATCACTCGTACCCGCAGAGCCCCACCAAGCATCCACTCAGCCCTACTAAGCATCCGCGCAGCCCCTTCAAAGACAGCCCATCACACGCCGGGGAGTTCAATTTCTGATTCCTATAGGTGGATGGTATATGAGGAGGGGACTTTGGGTTTAGGGGCCGTATTTGTTGAGGCTGAAATGTACCCGAGTTAAGAAACAGACCACAAAACACACATCTACAGTACAGCCAAAACATAACCACAAGACATAATATTGTATAGGACTTCATAATATATGAGAACTGTTGGTGTTATATGATAGCCTATACTCTTTAGGCTTCATGTTTGTCATATGGAGACATAAATCACATCATCACTAAAACATGTATGTGAACTGCACATACATGTTTTACACAAGAGAAAAAGAGAGAAGGATCCGGGCACACAAAGTAAAAAAATTAGGAACACCTTTATTAAATTAAAATGGCAACTGTCAACATGTTTCGACCTACAAGGTCTTCATCTTGCCCTGATGAAGACCATGTAGGTCGAAACATGTTTTGCTATCTCCGTTGAGCACCTGGTTAGTTTTTTCTCTATCAAACAGTATAGTATTGGGTCTCCACAAGCGACCAGAACAGTTTTCAATGCACCTTGACATATAGTCCAAGTCTCTGGAACTCTATGAGGAATGACGGTCTAACATCTCCCATAGGCATAGCCCATAGGTCTTCAGTATGAATTCGTATATATATTAATCTGTGTATACATATTAATCTGAAAATGGAAAATGTATTCGTTTTTCAGGTGCTTAGATGTGACATGTAGAAGTCATATTAATGTGATGAAAAGTCCATTGCACCGGTTGATCGACACCTGAAACCTTTTATTTATTTGTTACATTTTATTTTATATTTACATTTATTTTATAAATGCCAAATATATAATCTTGCTCTGATAATGATGTAGGCCTACTGTGCATGTTCAATCAAATCAAGTATGTCATTCTTTATTATTTTATATTTTGTAAAGAAATAACGTACCATTTTACCTTGAGGTGCTGTCAATGTTTAGATCGCCTACTCAACATGTATCCTGATTAAAAAAAACGCTTTCTACTGTCATACACAGCTCAACTGTAGCATCTGCATCCCAGAGACATCTAATAGAAGTGAACGCAGTTTGCGTAACTCTGTCTGTGTCTGACTGACTGTCTATATCTAAGGCTCTGCTGCATCCCTGGCAAGCACAAACACAACGGCTCTTTTTGCAAAAGTGCCCTCTGTTGGATATCTTATGGTACGACGTCTCGAGCTCGCTGGGCTGGCCACGGCTCAATGGCTCAGTCTCGTCTCCACACAATTTACAAACATGAAATTAAACAATTTGTATTAAGTAGCCTATAATAAACCATTTGTCCATTTCCGAAAGGTTTCTAAGATCGTCGACAGAAAAGGGTGTCTAAATGCTTTTAGGCAGCGTGTCATATGTGTAATAAAAAAACAAAAAAGATTCCCTCGCAAATGCAAAGTCTACAATTGTTCCTTTGTTAGTAAATATCCTCTAATGCCCGCTTCGAGTCCATAGCATGGAACGTAGGGGGCTAAAGGGCTTTTATTTAATTATCGTGATATTTTCTACGGTGTATGTTTTCTGAAACTTAGCCTATTCAAGTCACATTGAGTTGCTGCTGTCAGAGTTGCCAAGCCCTCCCCTCTCGGTGTGGGTTCAGCTCATATCGCAGGCAGCATCTATCTGGACCGCTCTCAGGTATTATACCGTATAGTGCTGCGGGAGCCTGCTGGAGGAGGATACATACAAGCGCTGCCTGCTACTGGGAGCGAATGGAGGAATAAGCTGCATCGGCATGGCGGACAGAGAGAAGAGAAAACCCAGCCCTCCCCGCGGCCGTCGTAGCGTCCAGGTTGACTCGCCGGCAAGTTTCAGGTAGGAGGCTGTTTCAAATCCTGCCCTGGCTGCGCCGGAGATTTATTTTTGTTGCGTTATCCGTGGTCAGAGATTTCTGTCTGTGAATGAATGAGAGATCAGATACTGCTGCTCTGCAGATGGGAAGGAAGGTGCTGATGGTGGTGCTTGTTGATATAGCAGCAGCTTGACTAGGGGCTTTCCCCCCCTGTCGTTTGCAACCGTGGCTACTGCAGAGGCACGGGAAGATTTGCTCAGTGAGCCCAAAGCATGAAATCTTAATTTGTTGATCCGTCGTCGCCACATGTTATTTAAGGGCGTGTCTGGCTCCATGTTTGTTGTCACCGCATTTATAAACGCCTTTTGCAAAGCAAACAAGCAGTGATTTGAAGAACACAACATTGAAAAACAATAAATATAATTCTCGCTCTACCAAACGTTGTCTTTGAGAAATAATACGACATATTATAAATGATTAATTATAGGGATTTTAGTAGGCTTTTTGTTACTATATAATATAATCCCAATATTCTGATAAATGCACTATTGGGATTCCTTCTTACTCAATGTAGCCTGAACACAGACAGAAACGGTACTAGGCCGATGTAAAAAAAAAAACAACTCTTAAAGTTAGCCAATTTGCAACTCTAGATTTTTTTACAATGGGTTGAATCGAGTTGCAATAACCTCCATCCACTTCCTATTCATCTTTTTTGGTTTGTGATCTGCTTGTCTTAAATGACGTTAAACTCACCAACATTGCAGCTGCAGTCCAAGCTTGTTGAAGTATCCTCTTTCAATCTGCCGAGCTTGTTTTTCATAAAAATCCCCATGTTATGAGCTGCTTTCTGTCCAACATATTCCAAGAGTCACATTCCGAGCCGCCATTTTGTATTTTTTCAACGTGCCATAAAACAAGACGTGAGGGGGAGCGCTTGTTTAATAGAATCTTACCTGTGCAGGTAAGACACCCAAAGAAGAGGCCGACACCCTAGGGAGGGAGGGACGATATTAAACAAGCGCTCCCCCTCACGTCTTGTTTTATGGCACGTTGAAAAAATACAAAATCTATTGTTGCAAATCTTAAAGTTAGCCTACATGCAAGTTGCAACTCTCACTCAATGTGTTTAATGTGACTGGTGGGTGCTGCATGCTGGTGTGATTGCATCGCAGGCTCGCAGCTGTAAAACATTTTCCTTTAACTTATTTATTTACACCACTTAAATTCTATTATAGGGAATGCCACACACACACACACACACACACACACACACACACACACACACACACACACTGACACACAATAAAGAGGCTAGGAAGGTTTTATTCCTTCCTAGCATCCTCTCTTCCTCTCTAGACCCAATGTTCATACTTCTCTTTGCCCTTTATTCCTCTGAGATCATACCCCTGCTGATCTCCCCAGCCACTGGCCCAGGACCAGGGCAGCCATATGCCATGTTGTTTTTGAGGGGCTCCTACGCACAGGTTTAATGTTTGCCTTTAGTTCAATGTTTGTTTTATAAACGCCATTGACAATGAAGGGAAAATGTACGTCATAATGTGTCATTTACGTCATATTGTCTCTTTATTGTTAATGGCGTTTAATGTTTTAGTTTGCACCGTTTGTTTTAGTGGTGCTTACCATTAGGTGATTAGGTGATGACCTAATCAACATGAGTTAGACTTTAATATATTAGCGCCCCTCACTTAACACGGTGTGATCTTTTACTCAGGTCTGACTAGAGCCTTAAACACACAGTCAAATCATTGTACTTCTTTGCTTTGTAGCACTACCTTGGTGTGTGCTGCAAGAAGGCAAACAGATAACTAGAGGATGCATTACTAATTAAGAAACTGCCAGTCACCAGATGGTGTTATCAAACTACCAAGGAAAACTGGCAGAAAAAGACTGCATCAACTGTTAAGGAAGACTCCTTAGGGCAGACTAAAGTCAATAGATTTATTTTTATTTTTTTGCTATGCACAGCGTTGTCTGTTTGTGTGAACACAAACATTTGCGGATGATTGGCTGATCACCCCATAGCGATGATTTGATTGGATAAAAGTGATGGCAGAAAAGTGAAGACGCCAAAAGTGATTGGCCGGAATGACATTATTATTATTTTATTTTTTTGTAAGGCTCATAATGTGCTCTGTGCTCAAAGTGAGGTTAGAATTAGCAAACGTTTTGGTCCTGGGACTTTCATCAGTAGGCCTACTATCAAACTACCAAACAGAAAATCCTAAAGAGTATTACTTTAATTTGGCGTAATGTCGATTTAGGCATAATTCCCTGGTTTGCTTCCAGATGATGGTAGAGAATACAGTGGGAAGGTGGAGGCAGCTCATCCAGTTGGGGACTGTGAGTCGATGTGAGTTCAGAGAGGGTACTCGGTTCACTGAAGATAGCTCAACCATTGGCATCAGGGAAGGTATTATCAGCCAAGAATATACCAACATGCTTCACTGCACTGCCACCAGAGGGCATAGCTTCTCCAGCATATGTTTTTTGTTGCGTGTGTAGTACAGTGTGGTTTGTGGCATGTGCAAATATTGTGTACACATACACTGTGCGTGTGCGTGCGCATGTGTATGCATGTGTGCCTGATAGAGTGGCGGATGCCAATGGTGAAGCTGCATGGTCCCCACCACAATGCATCATACTGTAGATCTATTAGTTTTGAATCGATAACAAATGTGCCTGTGACATGTAAACTGAGCTCCCTTTGAGAATTAGAGCAAGCTCTGGTCTGAGCTCTCGCTTCACTCTTTTTCTTTCTCTTGTTCTCTGACGGTCCCACTCACTCATTCTCACTCACTCTGTGTCCTCCACCATTTTTCGACCGCGGTCGAGATCATGGATTTCACAATGCCATGCCAGACTTCCCGGTCCTTCATTGATGCATGTGTCCCTAGCGATGACATCAGGGAACGACGGTTTTCTACCTCTGGTCTGCTTTGAGGCAGGACTCCAGAGAAGAAGGGAAGATATAACCTCATTGTCAGCTCTGTAGCAGTGGCCGGCAAACCGTGTTCTTCTGGATCGGACTAGTGAAGAAACACGGGGAATGTTGCCGTATATTATCATATGCATCATATACTTGCACCTTCTCCCTGCCTCCGAGAGAGAAGGCAAGGAGGAGAGGCGAGGACAGCCAATCGATCTTTAATGCTCCTCGCTCAGTCAGCATCATTTTGAAGTGACGGCAGTTACTTATGACGTGTCACACAGCTGCATCGCTGGATTACTCCACACAGTCAGCAGGGTTGTCATGTGAAGGAGGAGAATTTGTATTACACGGCATTCTGCCAAAAGAACTTCCGCGAATGCTCTCGATTCCTCCAAAAACAAATTAACATTTGGAAGGCGAACGACAGAGGAGTCCAGGGGGCATACATTTGAGTATGCGCTACACTGGGCGCTACACTTCCTCTGCCAACCTGGGGGGGCAGTGGACTGACCTCATGCCCCCTTCTATGCATGAGGAGTCCAAGCTACCCAACCCAAATATAGACACAGGGTAGCCCAATTATTCCCCCCCCCAGAAGTTCCAGACCCACAGGAACGCGCCCAGGGGGTCAGCCCGGTTCCGGCGAGCCGCCCCATGTCCGGAATGGTTGAGAAATGACAGAGTTACCGTGTGGGGGTCCCTCTACTGTACTGTACTGTAACACCCCAAAACATCATATATAAAGTTAATGAGTGTGTGTGTTTGTGAAAATAATCAGTCTTATTGTTGGTGTTGTCAACACAGATGTGGTGACTGTTGACAACTTTTAGGACACGCTGAGTAGACTGAGAAATAGAGGACACACTACATTGTTTATGTATTATGAAAAAAGGCGGATGAGGTAGGTGCATTCTGCTGCGGAAGAAAAGCTTGTACAGTAGCTTACAGTATATGACGTATATTATTATTGTATTTAATCGCCCTCAGATAGAGAGAGGGCCAGAGATAAAATGAGCAGATGCACATGAAGGGTATGGAAATGGAACTGAATTAGAGTTTCACAGCCAGGGAATGGCCAGTAATTGCTGTGATTCCATTTCTGTTGAATATTGACTGTCTGCTAGTTTCTGCTGATGCAAGGAAATTCACACAATTCCCCTCCCCCATTCTCACGCACGCACACACACTCACACAGGCACGCACGCACGCACACACACACACGCACACACACACACACACACACACACACACACGCACACACACACACACACACACACACACACACACACACACACACACACACACTCTTTCTCCCACACATTTTTACACATAGAATAAAGAAGGGTTGAGTGTCTTTTGTACTGATGGTACGGTTTGACAGCAACAATTTTTTGTTGTGAGAGTACTGTAATCATTTACAAAAATCTTAAAAGGTGAATGCAGGAGATACAATGTTTCTGCCTGACAGCAACGATATTATTAAATATTGCCAGTTTACAGCCCGAGAGAGCTTTTTTTGGCCATATACGTTGTCCACTGGAACAAGGCTGCAACCGGCGAGCGGAGCAGAAACCGATGGGTCACCCCATTCGGCGGGACACTCAGGTACTTTTAACACCTAAAGTCCTCTAAAAAGCTCCGGTCGGATCAAGAACCTGACTGTGCTCAAACAGGCCGTTCAGAGAGCATTTCTAGGGAAAATGGTAATTGGCACTTCATTACAATTTAGGCATCATTGCCATAGTCACTCGAGGAAGTGGCAGAATGAGGTGTGTTAATCTTCCGGGAAAGTGGCAAATTGCCTAAACTGTAATCCTGGGCACTACTCTCCCTCTGCCAACCTGGGGAGAGCCCCGAACAGACCTTAAAACAGTCTGGGATGCACAGTTGTGAGTAGGCATGAAAAGGAACCCAGAAGTTTCTGTCTTCGGGTCGTTCTATTGGCTTAACATGCACAGCCGTAGCAGAGCACATACTGTTGCATCCTTTATTAAACAGGCTGCATGCTGTACAGTATGTGTACTGAGATGGACCTCACAGTTGCATCTCATGTGGACTACAGTTGCAGATACAGTATGTAGCTAAAAATAGGTGTCTCACACACACACACACACACACACACACACACACACACACACACACACACAAGGAAGTGGGAGAATGCAAGAAGATAATGTGATCTCTGGATCTGGATGCATGCAGCATTTATCTCAACTAAACTAAACCTCAACTGTCATGCAAATGAAGCCCATTAAACAGAGAGAGAGAGAGAGAGAGGCTGTGGTGTGGGTGTGTGTGGGTGGGTGTGTGTGCTCGTGCGCCAGGGGAAAAGATGAGAGGGTAATTCTAGCGTGATTGATCAACCTTGTGAATAATTGAGCAGCTCTGTGTTTTTGGAGAGAGAGAGAGAGATAGATGGAGACAGAGACAGACACAGAGAGAGAGTCCGAAGAGGAGTGTCCTCCCTGTATATGCTGATGTTTCTGCTCCTGTTTGGGCTCGTGGACACTGCAATCTTCCCACGCCAGCACTTTCCTGCAGTGCCGTATAGTAAACCTGACGCGTGCGCACAGCAGTGTAAACACCGTGGAGATCAGAGGAAGACAGTAGATTATATAAGTCGGTACTGTGGGTATAGGTCGCAACTCGCTCCTACGCGGCTCCTACCGCTGCTTACAGAACACACGCTTCCCTTCACTTGCTGTCTTGGCTGCAGCAGCGGGCGGCGAGCAGCGAGCAGGTGCTGCGTGTGCATCGGACAGACCTTTCCCATCCACCCCCGGCTGTTAGTCCTCCTCCTCCTCCTCCTCTCTTCCTGCCCCTCCTACCTCCCTCCCTCTGTTTCCCCTCTGTCTCTGCTCTCTCTCTCTCTCCTTCGTCTCTCTCCTCTGTGGATGCCCTCCACACTTACAGCATGGACTCAGGAGGGGAAGGAGAAGAGGGCTGGATGGAGGACCAGTGGGAGAAATGGTAGGGCATCTTTCTGTCACTCTTAGCATGCAGACGCGTAGTGTGGTGTGCGCGTGTTGTTGTGTGTGTGTGTGTGTGTGTGTGTGTGTGTGTGAATGCTATCTGTCGCTCTCAACCGTAGCGTTTCCTTCATCTTGCAAGCCCGGGACAGGGTTGCCCTTGAAGCAAAGGGGGCACATGGTGTGTGGGTTGGAAGGGGCGAGATAGGGGTGGTGATGTGTGTGTGTGTGTGTGTGTGTGTGTGTGTGTGTGTGTGTGTGTGTGTGTGTGTGTGTGTGTGTGTGTGTGTGTGCGTGCGTGCATGTGTGCGTGCGTGCATGTGTGCGTGCGTGCATGCATGTGTGCGTGCTTGCCTGTGTGCGTGCCTGCGTGTGTGAGTGCCTGTGCGAAGAAAAGAGAAAAGAGACTATATTATGAGCCATAGAAAAGGGAGCTCATACGAGCCGAGGACCATAGTGTTATTGTGTGGTCATGCTGGCCGTGAAGCTCTGTTTAGTTTGCATACGGTTGGTGAGGTGGGGGTGAGGAAGGGGGGGGGGGGGGTCTGTCAGGTGACGCATTTTATTGGACCGTCCTGTCCTTGCCACACTTGAGGATATACGGTGGGGGCCCATTTATGGATTGCTGGCTCTGTGCCATCTAGTGAACACAGTGGGTGCTAAAGTACTATCATAGGTGGAGACGTGGAGTATAACATGCACGCACGCACGTACACACACACACACACACACAATAACGTCAACAGATAGTTCTGTGTAAGCTTTAGAATAAACATGGGAGGATGGGAGTCTGTATTGAGTGTATTGTGTGAGACAGCAGTTACTTACTGTATCTGGGTGACGTGGAGTGTGACAGCATGCTAAGCAAAGGATTCATGATGCAATATAACATCTAAACTCATTGCAGGTAAACAAATATAAATCCAGGCATTATTATTATTCCTGAGTTTTAATTGAAATGAAAACGGTATCTTTTGATTATTAATTAATCTTTTTTTTTTACTGTGCACTTTGACTGCACACTGGCTCTTTGTTTCTCAATTGCCATCACGTCTCGCTCACTGCCTGAACTTATCTCATCTCATGAAAGTGCTTCTATATTTGACCTTGTAGGCTGTTTGGTTATAAAAAAGACAAAGAGCAGTAAATAATGTCCTGTTGGAGGCAGGGGGAAGACTAATGTGGTTTACAGAGTGCTGGTCTGATAGTGAGGTCAGACCGCCCTTCATCCAGGGAGAGATAGAGAGAGATAGAGAGAGAGTCACAGGGACGGACAGACAGACAGACAGACGGACTGATGGACTGACTGATGGACAGACAGACAGACAGACAGACATGAGAAAGGGAAAGGGGTGGACAACGTTTGTCAAGTGGAAAATCATTGTTGCGTGACCTGTGTGAACCCAATTGTAAATGGGGGTAGTTTTGTGTTTCTCCTTAAGATGAAATTGAATTTTCATTGATTTCTGAGGGGAGATTTGGTTGTAATAGGATACACGACACGTTACATCAACACAACAGAAGGAGTTGGGTTTAAGCAGTGTGTGTGTGGGTAAAATCTTAAACAACATAACGGACAAATCCCCAGATAATTAGATACACCTGCAGTTGTCCAGTGTTCTTCGATGCTGAGTATTCATTTAACTGAAATGTAAAATGCGACCCGCAGCGAGAGGCAACTGTTTTTATACCCAGGGAGACAGTATAGGACGCTTTGGCATGGGGGGTCAGATCTAGCCGGAATGAATTCTGTACTGGCCATATATGGAGCGTGTCTTGAGTGTACACGGGTTGATCAGGTCAGATCAACATATGGAATGTCAGAACAGGTCAGCTCCATATATGGAGATCTAATGGTGGCAGCAGGGGGCTGTGTCTTGAGTGTACAGAGTTTGATGGGGCCAGGTAGGGCCTTAATTTTCAGGCTTGCATTTTTGCCGGCTGCCTATTAACTTTGGGGCAAGCCCTTCTAGAGTTTGAATGGACAAAGGGAGGTCAAAAGTAAGACATCGTAGGATGGGGAAGCATCAACATATGGAATGTCAGAACAGGTCATGGGTTCAGTTCTAAGGGTTTGAGCTCAGATGTAGAGTTGCTGGCCAATATTGATGGGCATTCCCATATATGGGCTTAATATTGATGACATCAGGGATCTCCATCCCTGATGATGTCACGAGGCATGATGGTCATGCCTGGGGTGACCAACCAAACAACTGACTGACTGACTGACTGATGGGAAATGCACGATTTCATAGTAAATGCAACCTGCAGTCGCAACAAGGAGGATTAACCACTTAAACCCCAGCGTCCGTATTGTAGGGAAAGCTTTTGCGGAACATTTCTGCAAAAGCTTTCCCCACAATACTAGAAAACAGAAAAGGCAGTGGTTACTAAACATTTAATAAAAGGTTATGAAACTAAACATTTTCCACTGACATTGTTAATAGCGTGGATTGAAATGTGCACAAATGCAATCTTTAATCTTCAATCTATTGTCTTTAATCTTCAATCTATATGTTTCAATTTGTCTGTAATGCATTATAAAAAATGCATTGATTAAATTACATTTATTCACGTTACTTGAAGCACCCAATTGACCACTTATAGTGATCATATGATTATAATGCATTTTCACCTACAGCATGAGATTTATAATAAAAGTATGGTACAGGAAAAATTGTACAGGAAATATGTCTTGTGAGTGTCCAGCAATTTTGAAATGACGTTGGAAGTCATAAAATGCTTTATTATAATAACATCCCATGGGCCCTGTCTATAATGCATTATAGAAATGGGATCTCTATGGATCATGTTCGACCACTGAAGCTTTCCAATCATGGGCTATGAGTGGATTGTCATCACCAAATGTGATTTATATTGATAAAATCCCCAGTACTTTTTGCAAAAAAGAGCGACTGATAGTAAGACTACAGTATGTTTGCTATAGCCATGTAGCTGTATGTAGATGTGTGGATTGTTTATTGTTTATTGAATGGATCCCCACGGCGTCAGCTAATCTTCCTGGGGTCCATATAAAATACATACAAAAAATACATACGGTAATTACAAATACATTCAACAAAGATACATACATAAATACATGAAGATACATAATTACAATTTATTCTATCAAATTAAATGCAACATAATAAGAATAACATTATGGTCATGTGGTCAGCTGTAGCAAGTGTTCATTTAAAGCATATTTGAAAGATAATTTATTTTGTGTTATGTTAATGTCAGGTGGTAACATGTTCCAAAATGATATTGATCGATACATAACTGTTTGTTTAAGGAGGTTTGTTTTAGTGGATACTAGTAATGCTATAGCCTTGTAGCAGTATAGGGATGTAGCAGTCTGTAGAGGGATGCACAAGGCTGTGCAAGGGAAGCAAGGTCAGAGTGATGTCACCGTTAGATGTTACTATGACCAGACTGTGTTGCTCACGTTTCACTTGACAGTGAGTGACACAGACTCTGGGAATCCCTGTGACTGACCTGGACTTCAGATATCTGCTGACTAGTGTGCTGAGTCACCCGTCTCCTGTCATGCTGTAATACAGTGTGGGCTGGGCAATTAACTGGAAATATATTGAAATTGGCATTTAGAACCAATAACTGACTTAATCTTGCTCATGTAGGTTAATTAAAGAATCGAGAAGTAGGGATCCCTTTTCATACAATGAATGTTTTTACATTTCTTATGAATCAAAATATATGGTATATGTGAATGTTCCCGGCAGAAACTTGCGCTGCAAACATAGCAAATGGCGCCATGTGTGGAAGTGTGGATTAGCCCAAGGGGTCGCCTGGTGTCATTCTGTATAGTAGAGGAGGAGGAACTCCGAAAAAAACATATCGCAGATGACATCATCCTCCTGGTCGAGCAACTCTATACAAGTGAATGGGAGGGGATTTCCGGTGCCCTCTCTATTATTGTTTATAAGGGGCGCTAGCCCTATATTCAGCTCTTAGTGTAGATTTTCGTCCTACACAAACATTAAATTCCCATTGACAATGGATGGAGAATTTGTGTCTGAGCAAATCGGCTTAGTGACTATTTTTGAGTGGTGCAACCACTCCTAGAACCAGCAATGTCCGTCCGTCCGTCCGTCCGTCCGTCCGTCCGTCCGTCCGTCCGTCCGTCCGTCCGTCCGTCTGTCTGTCTGTCTGTCTGTCTGTCTGTCTGTCCGTCCATATGTTTAGGGTACCAACAGGGGGCGCTGTTGCACCACTCACTTCATACAGGTCTGATTTTGTCTTACACAAACATTAAAGGTGTGATCTTTGAGGGGCTCGGCTCTTTGAATGTGATAAACCTGGCCAACGGATAGGCATATATATAGCAGAACAACAACAACAACAGTGCATCAAAAGTATTAAGCCAACAATGTTATGAGCAAGCTTCAAAAACATTTGTCTTTAAAACAAGGCATGTTACTGTACATAAAAAAGGAACACACCCTAATATATATTATATAGTCGCTACAGCGAGAGCATAACCTCAGTCTGTTATGCTGTATTGTAAGAGTTTTTGAAATGAGAATACTATCCACCTGTTGGTTGTCCGTCAGAGGACCTATTCTTATAGGAGACCAATGTCTGACCATGTTTGACATTACTGACCACACCTTCAATGTATTCTCTGCTCTCATGTGTGTATAAAGGAGAGCAATGTAAAGGGCCCAGGAGGCTTGCATTAGTGCACCTCCCTGGGCTGGGTGATCCCTTGTATTAAACAGTATCATTGTTTCAGTCCACTCTCTGCCCTGTGTATTTCTTAATGACTCTGATTATGAGTTGTAAAAATATCTTTGACAGTATGCAGAAGGGTAAAAAAGCAGCATACTGTAGGACATGGATTCTGAGATGTGCACACCATAGGCCAGTGGTTCCCAAACGTTTTCATGTCAAGGACCCCCAAATTGACACTAATTAGCCTGCGGACCCCCGTTTGAAAAGATATGCCAGGGAATCTTTATGGCTCTAGCAGTGATTTTCAACCCATTTAATTTCAAGGACCCCCAGTTTGACATGCATTAGTCTACGGACCCCCATTTAATAGCATTTCTATCTCTGGGACCCCTTTAACTCTGAGAGTGTACAAATGGAACCAGGTCCATTGGGTTCCATTCGTACACTCTCTGAGTTACAGACCCATAAGGGTCCATTTAGTTCCAAATGATCATTTAGCTGCATGGGTCCCCCCTGGAACTCCCTCAAGTGTGTGTGTGTGTGTGTGTGTGTGTGTGTGTGTGTGTGTGTGTGTGTGTGTGTGTGTGTGTGTGTGTGTGTGTGTGTGTGTGTGTGTGCACGTGTGTGCACGTGCGCGCGTTGGCAATGTTTACAACAACTGGACGAGTGTAGTTGGAGTTGGACCCAGTAAATGCATTAAGCTCGGCTATAGGTGGCTAACAACAAAGTTTGCCTGATGATTAGTCCCTCTTGTGGTGTTTTCCCCTCTCCCCCTTCCATAAGGATACGTCCGCATGGGTTCCGTGTCGGTCGGAGATATTAAATAATGAAATGAGGTGGTTTCCGTTTGACACTGACAGACAGATGGAGCAGCAGCAGGTAGGAAACAGGTCGTAGTACTGCAGTATGAATTGGCCCGTAACGTATAACGGTGTGTGAGATATAAGAGGGAGAGAGAGAGAGAGAGAAACGTAATGTTAGTCCATTATCTATTTTATCCCCTTTATTCTGACCTTTATGGTGAGAAGCCTACTTGTGGTGAGAACAAACTGTAGGCTTAATAAATCCCATTCTGGCAAACTGAAAGAGCTCTAGCACTGTGCACTAAACACTCAAACACCAATTTTATACACTTGATGCAGATCTAATATGTAGGCCATCACAATCAAAATGGCGCCAGTAGGCCAGTAGGGCTTTTTAAGAAAAATTAATTGTAGTATTTTATCATGAACATTAGTGAGGACCTATTTATTATATGAAGATAAGTTGAAAAGTGGTGAAGTGGTCCTTTAATTTACTATTTTCTGCGCTTTACGCACAAACTATAAATCACCCTATAACCATATTGCACGTTCAAACCATACAGTGTGTGTGTGTGTGTGTGTGTGTGTGTGTGTGTGTGTGTGTGTGTGTGTGTGTGTGTGTGTGTGTGTGTGTGTGTGTGTGTGTGTGTGTGTGTGTGCGCGTGTGTGTGTGTGTGTGTGTGTGTGTGTGTGTGTGTGTGTGTGTGTGTGTCTCTCTCTCATCTACCTTTGCCTCCAAAGTATGAAATGAGTGCCTCTCCTCTCCTGCCTTCCTTCCTGTAAGTGATGCTGAGAGGAGAGGGGACTTAAGTTTGGATCATATTGATCTGATCCTCCACACCTTTTTCCACGGCTCGGGCCTACCTGTGTGTTAATGAATTTGATTTGTAGGGGATATAAACGCTTACAGTTGTTGTTGTTGTTGTTGTTGTTGGTGTTCCGTAAAAGCATCACTGGAACATTGTAAACCCATGCTGATGCCCGACTTCTGTCAGGACAAAACATGGGAGGGAGTCTTCAGTCTTGTCAGATTTATTTGCACAGAAAATTTCAAGATTTCATAAACTTGGTCTATTCCACATTCAATGATAAAATACAGTAAAACCCACCCACGCACGCACGCACGCAAAATAAAGTATGGAGCAGAATAGATTTCAACTCAGCTTTGTTGATTTTGAAGTTCTTATAGATATAAGACAACTCCTAGATAATCCCTAAGACATAATTTGATGTGTTGTCTGAGTTGACTGTGTTAAGGGCCTTGCAAACGGGGACCGAGGAACGCAGGCGTTGTTGCCTGGTCTCCTCCAGGTCTGTTGAAGAGGGGCGCAACAACGCAAGCGTAAAATAAACCAGAATCCAGGTCTGGTGAGTCGCCGGCGTGTGCACGCACGCAACAAATTCACGGGACGTTCCACAGAATGTTTGTCTATTATCGCCTGCCTGTCATGAATAGGGATGCTAGGGTTCATGTCTAGATGGGTGTCTCATTGGGTGGGTGGAAGAGGGTGAGGCTGCTATCTGTGTGTGTATGTCTGTATGTATCTCTATATTATCTGTATCTGTGTACTGTACTGTACTGTATGTTTCTATGTATTTTGTTCATGATTTATGGGTCGCCCTTTGGAAATGAGATGCTGCATCTCAAGGGGCTATAATACAAATCTGAAATAATTTCTGCTTCACTTCCACTAAATCTTAGACCTCTATCTGAGTCTCTCTGTTTCTCTGCATTCTTCCTCTTGCACCCATTTGGACTTTCCACTCCATCTCCAGTGTGTCCTTCAATAGCCCCTCCTATAGGCCTCATTATTATTGTGGTAAACAGATGCTTCCTCTCAGGCCATCTCCGTCGTCCGCGGCCCCTACACACGGGGCGGCTCTATAGCTGCAGCAGCTCATTTCGATGTTGGCAGTATGGAGGCAGAGACTGTGCCATTTTGTTCTATCATTTTATTGATGTATTGATGTGCGGCAGCACAGATGATGCCGAGCCGGGAATCAAAAGCAGGATGTGTATAATAATACAACACGACGTAGCCGGAGTCCTGTGGCTGAGTCATCAAGACTCACCAGGCATTGTTGTTCAATTCAATTCAATTCAGAAGGGCTGTATTTGTAATAGTTTTACATTGCCAAAGCAAACATGAAACAAAACAAGAGTACAGTTGCATGGCCCCATGTTGTTTTTAAATCTCCTCTCCTCTCCTCTCCTCTCCTCTCCTCTCCTCTCCTCTCCTCTCCTCTCCTCTCCTCTCCTCTCCTCTCCTCTCCTCTCCTCTCCTCTCCTCTCCTCTCCTCTCCTCTCCTCTCCTCTCCTCTCCTCTCCACCAAGTGCTACTGATGGTTGTCATGATCATCTTCTCTAATTACATTTTTGAGCGGTGCCTCTGCTCCATTACGGCGCTAAGTCCGTCTGTCTCTGTGTCTGTACAGTATGTCCGAGCACGAAAAGCTGCAACACGGTAACTCTGTAATTTCTCGACCCTTTCGAACGCGGGTTGGCTCGCCGGAATTGGGCCGCCCCCCTGGGCACGTTCCTGGGGGTCTGGATGTTGCGGGGACCCCCGGGAACCCCCACACGGTTCAGTTGCACCACTCACTTAACACAGGTGTGATTTGTGCCTCCCATGTGTCTGTCAGCTCCCCCTCCCGCTCTCTCTCTGTCTCTCTCTCTCTGTCTGTCTGTCTGTCTGTCTGTCTCTCTATCTCTCTCTGTCTCTCTCTCTCTGTCTCTCTCTCTCTCTTTCTTTCATACAGAACATTCTCTTTCTAATGTGCACTCTCGCTATGTCTCTTTTTTTGTTTGTGTCTAGCTGTCTCTCACTTTCTCTCACTCTTTCTCTCTCTCTCTCTCTCTCTCTCTCTCTCTCATTCTATTTCTGTCTCTGTCTGTTTCTGTCTTTTTGTGTGTCTCTATTAGCCACAGGATGCAGCAGGATAAAGAGCTAATTATGGCCAGGGAAAAAATGAAAGTGTTGTTTTCTGGATGCTAATTGAATCCAGGGGAAGCCGTCTGGATGATATATTCAGAGTAATGAGCAGCAGTACTACACACCCACCTTATCCTGGCTCACTCCAACATGATTCTACATGTTGAAATGAGACGTTTTATTGCTCACTTAGCTGCAATATGTGCAGTGTTCTCTTTTTTGTGATCATTGCATACCTCTAATCCCTATAGAGCATTTATTTTAGTCTTTGTAACAGGTCACTGAAGGGATTCAAGATTTAGTTTTGATGTTGTGTAGTAGTGACAGTGGAGGCATGGTTTCTGGCCCGTGGATAATACACAAAAGATTGCACTTGAATTGCTTGTTTTCTCATTTCCTTGGAAGACGAGTGTGCTCAGCATTACATTGTAGATTGAATTACTATTTCATTGAAATACATGTTCTCCGTAGACCAAAGTACTATAAAAGTGCTTTTTACAGGGTTCTTTTAACTGGGATGGATTGAGCTTTTATAGTCATGACACAGAGACAGGCCCTGCAGGTGTCCTCCAGCACTGTCATAGAGGCTTAAGTCATAAGATCTAGAGATAAGATAAACATGACAGTCCTTCTCCCCCCAAGTCAGTCCTATATTGGTCCAGTGTTATAGTTTAAATTTAGATCCGGAAAATCCCTTTCGCATTTTTTGGAGGGGTAGCCTCTCCTATGCCTAGCTTTGTGTGCTTGTGTGTACCCCATAGTAATGATTTGATTGGCTGAGCACGGAATGTGATGTATGCGCGACCCTCACTTATATGCACGCACGCACGCACGCATGCACACATACACACACACACACACACATACACACATATGCCTGACCATGTCTCTTATCCTTTCTCTGTCTTCCTCCCTCTTGCTCCTCCTTCTTCTTGTCCTTCCCCATGCGAGCAGGCTGACCCATGACATCAGCCTGGATGAGTTTGAGGATGATGACCTGTCGGAGATCACAGAGATCACAGACGAGTGCGGGATGAGCCTCAACTGTAACGGCCTGGATATCAAGGTAGGGTGAAGTGTCACTGGAGCAAACGAAATACACAAATAAATACATAGACGAAATATACTTACGTTTTAGCCACAGTAGTGAGGCGATCTAACATTTTAACAGCGGGAGAACAACGCGAGCGACACTTCAATTTCATTGGCTATCGCCTAATCGCCCACTATCACCGGGCGACGTCGCACAAAAGATGAATTATTTTCATCTTTTCGGGGCCGTCATTCCTCCGCCCATCGCCTGTTCGCCTGCTATCACCAGTAGTCACCGGGTCCCATTGACAAATAATGCACTTCCGGAAAAATCATCTGGCTGTCGGTGCTGTTAAAACGTACTGTAAGGATGGCAAGTTGGTCCAAACCTTTTTGGTCCAGGTGTGTGTGGCTTTGTCTATGGACTTTTTATGTTTGCTTTTGTGCGTGCCCCCTGTGATGTCATGTTTGTGTGTGTGTGTGTGTGTGTGTGTGTGTGTGTGTGTGTGTGTGTGTGTGTGTGTGTGTGTGTGTGTGTGTGTGTGTGTGTGTCCAAAGGCACCCCTCACTTCACACAAGTGTGATTTGTATTTGTGATATGGTCAAGTATGGGACTTCTGTAGTTGTAGTTGTTCAGCCAAGGTTACCTCAACAGTTGAAGTGCCCATATCCATATACATGGTCCCTCTACTTTTCTCAGTTTGCGTTGCTTTTTAACCCATTTTGACCTCAGATCAGATTCTAAAAATGTCTTCTAAATCCTGACAGTTTTCTGAAAAAGCTATGTTTCTATGTCAGTAAAAAAAAATAGCATTATATTTTTCAATAGCTAAAGCATAGCATGATGCTAACACCAAAATGGGTTCCCGCCCAAAATGGGTTGGTTATCGTCATCAAGCAGTGGCCCCATGAAAAGTGGCCCCATGAAAACGGCCCTCTGTGTTTCGCCTCTGCCCTAAACGAGGCTAATCTAACACTAAAGCTATCTCGCAGTTGCTCAACACTGATTCATTTTTCATTTAAAACTAAGCTAGGTTACGTTTGTTGAGAGGGCCTCCTATACAGGTTTAATGTTTGTTTTTAGTTCAATGTTTGTTTTAAAAATGACATTGACAATGAAGGGAGAATTTACATCATCTAGTCCCTAACACAAACATTAAATGCCATTAACATTTGTTTTACATCACCATTACATCACCTAATCAACATGAGTTAGTGATTTTTAATGGTTCAAGTCCCTATTGTATGGGTCTTTGATTAATTTAATATTTTTTGAGTGGTGCTAGCACCTCCTATGTGCAGCTTTTAGTGTGTGTGCAAAAACTTTGTCCTACACAAACATTAAGTTCCCATTGACAATGAATGGACAATTCTGCGTCATAGTGTCAGAGCAAATAGATTTGTCTTTTTGTGCTAACACAAACATTAAATGCCATTGGCAATGAAAGGAGAATTTTCATCATACAGTATGTGTCTGAGCAAATCGGCTAGGCTAATTGGCCATCCCCAGGTGTTCAGATCAATTGTTCAACGCACTGAGGAGAAAAAACGTGTTCAGACCGATGTGTCCTTGAGCAAGACACTGAACCCCTAACTGCTCCCGATGACCAGGTTGATGCCTTGTATGGTTTCCTCCGCTATCGGCGTGTGAATGTGTGTGTGGATTGTAAAGCACTTTGAAGGGTCGGAAAGACTAGAAAGGTGATGCTATATAAATGCAATACATTTACCATTCCATGGTCTCCATCCATGATTGTGTCTGTCTGTGCATCGCTAGTGGGGATTGTCTGACCAATCAGCAGTTGGCAGTGTTACGCGACACCGTTTGGCGTTGGTTAAGCCCCACTTGGCCCGCAAATATATGTCACCAAATATTGTCAGTGCAAATCAACAATGTTAAGAAAAAAACTGCGAAGCGGTTCTGTTTGTAAGTCATACGTTTCAAATTAAAATGACAAGAAATGGCCACTAAAAATATTTTCTGGAGAAAAATATGCCATGTGGTCAATCTACAACTACAGTATGGCCTATATTTGGAGAATCTATTTTCAGGCTTTCGAACATCCATCCATCCATCCATCTTCAACCGCTTATCCGTAGTCAGGTCGCGGGGGCAACAGCTCCACCAGAGAGCTCCAGACTTCCCTCTCCAGAGCAACATTAGTGACTTCCTTCTGGGGGAACCCGAGATGCTCCAAGGCCAGTGAGTCGATGTGTTTCCTCCAACTGCGCCTTGGTCTGCCCTGGGGTCTCCTCCCAGTGGGACGTGCGTCGAGGACCTCCATAGGGAGGCGCCCGAGAGGCATCCTAACCAGATGCCCGAACCACCTCAGCTGACTCCTTTCCAGGCGAAGGAGCAGCGGTTCTACTCCGAGTCTCTCTCGTGTGACTGAACTTCTCACCCTATCTCTAAGGGAGATGCCTTGCCAGCCACCCGTCGAAGAAAACCCATTTCGGCCGCTTGTATTCGTGACCTTATTCTTTCGGTCATGACCCACACTTCATGACCATAGGTGAGAGTAGGAACGAAGATTGCTCGGTAGACAGAGAGCTTTGCCTTCTGGCTCAACTCTCTTTTCGTCACATGTATTTTTAAAATATATTTTATGAATATGAAACATCTATTATTGGTACTCGTCCTCTACAGTACAGAGGACTGGGACATATCCCAAAATAGATTTTTCTATGTCTGTTCTCAGTAAGGGGTTAGACTCTCATCCTTGTTATGTTTTGTCCTTACATGTGTAGCATACTATACACCAGTGCTTCACAAACTTTTTAGCCCCTGTCTCAAGAGAGAAACTAGTGTAAAATAGCAGATCTAGATTTTCACTACTGCTTAAATGTTTGTTTTCCATTATTTTCTTGGATTTTTGAGGGGCACCAGCCCCTCCTATACACAGGTTTAATGTTTGTCTTTATTTCAATGTTTGTTTTGTAAACGCCATTGACAATGAAGGGAAAATGTATGTCATAATGTGCTTCATTACGTCATATTGTCTCTTTATTGTTCAATTTAGCACAGAAAAAGGACCAGATCGATAGCAGAGGCAGCAAACCAAACCCTGGTCACATTCAAAGATGTCTGCTCCATACAAAACTAATCAAATGTGATTACTACTGCTGCATCCTGGGTAATAATAAATGACATAACAAAATAAATAACAATATATTTGTACAGTATAATGCCTTCTCAGAGGACATGTAACGAGATCAAATGAGATAAAAACGTACGAAAAATGTGAGTTGAGTTAGAATAGATTCACTGTGAAGATGAAGTTGAGGCTAGTGTTTACTCTCACGTCCAGTGCAAGTGGATTTAAAGATATGTTCTTTCGCTTATCAAAGTAGGGAGTAAGATATGCCATCAGCCCAATTGCCCCCCGTTTAGCGGACTCTCTGACGCATAAAAACACGAGCAGGTTTAAAAATGGAATCTGGAGCGTTGCTGGAGAGACGCACAGGAAGTAAACACAGAGGTGTGCACTGCGCAGCACAACACAACCCCAGAGAGAGAGAGAGAGAGAGAGAGAGAGAGAGAGAGAGAGAGAGAGAGAAAAGAGGCAGAAACATCAGTGAGTATACAGTATGACAAGATAATTAAATTATTGTCAGTTCTCTCTGACTCTGTTCCCAAGTCCCAACAATGCCATTATCAGCTCCTCACCTCTACTCGGGTAGCCATGGCAACCTCACCCCTCCCCATCTAAAAAGAGCCAAGACGCAGACATTTACTTTTCTGTTACTCCGCGATGTGAACTGTGACCCTGTGAGGAGTAGAAATCGACTTTATATGTGAAATAATCATGTCACAGAGAGTTAGAAAGTCTAACCTCTCGATCTTCCCCATAACCTTTTACAATCTCTGCTTTCATTCTCATACTGCCTTACTATCCAGGGAGCTAATTATAGCTCAGATTAGAGCATATGACAGCTTTCTGCTGGATGTGTGTGTGTGTGTGTGTGTGTGTGTGTGTGTGTGTGTGTGTGTGTGTGTGTGTGTGTGTGTGTGTGTGTGTGTAGTACTGTATGTATTTGCATTATGTATGTGCACACTGTGTTATGAACATGCACATGTTTTACTCTTTTGTACCTGTACACGCGATGTAACAATAAAGTACAACCTTGAGGTGGAGTGGCTGCATGTGGATTTCAATAGCCTTTTTCACGTGATAATGTGGCTATTGAGGTGAAGGCTTGTGTGGCTTTTGAGGTGATAATGACTGCTGGCAATGCCTGTTACTGACAAACAATTATTATTTTAATTTACAGGAGGTGTCGCTCAACAGCTGTTGTTCCAAAATGTTGGCTGTGCTGTGCAGGCATGCACTGTGGTGTATGTTTCTTGTTGATCAGCCTTCAACATAAAATCCAAAATGGTCTAAATAGTGTTTAAATTCAGTTCAGTGTGTCCTGTCGTGCAGGGGTCATCTGCTTTTGTGATGTCTTCTTCATCAATTCATGTCAATGCACAGTATTATGCTTCTAAGCCCTGCTTGTTGTTAAGCATGCAGGCAAGTTAGTGTATTTTGGTTGCAATGTAATATTTGACCAGGAGTAATAGTATCCATATCCATACAGTACTTTGACTTTGAGTATTGGAGTACTTTGTCCACCATTGGATATTGTATACATATATTGTAACATATGTGTGTCAGGTAAAGTGAACTGCAGTGAGTCGATGAGTAGGCTACATTAAGCAGGGAAACAGCAGACTCTGCAGGACAAACAGTTAAACTGGGCTCTTAGCGGCTTTCCTCTCCCTGCTCATCTTAAATGACCATTTGGCAGTACTTCACAATTCACAATGACTTCATATGAATTTTGGCATTTGTCTTATATAGCACTGTTCATACATAGAATGTTACTCAAAAACAAGAAATATAAAAACAAGTAGGAGAATGAATTAAGGTTTAAGCTTTACTGCAGCTTACATTTCATGCCCATCACACTGTAAGCCAATTTACAATTACAATGTAGGGCTTTTCTAGGCATTTAGCAGACACTCTTAATCCAGAGGGATTTACAGTAAGCAAGAACAACACAAGGTGCAAATGCATAGAAATAATAGTAATCTAGGATCATAAGTAAACTAAGAACCTAACATCCAGAGTAAAATTAAGGAAGCTGCGGGGGCAGATAGCATTTGTACGATATACTGGGCAACAAACTCACATTTGTGGTGCCCACCATGGCCATAAGAGAACGTGCTTTTGGAGGTGCGCTGTACAGAGGCCCCTCAACTTATGGCGTTTGGAAGAAATAGGCCCTGCCCACTAATTCTTTAAGCTAATTACAGACAAAGTATACCTCATTTTACCTCATTTGATGGAATCATGTTTCTGCACCAGTTGTAGCAGAGGATTTCAATAGCCAAACAAAAATAAGTTTTACTCTTATGTACCTGCATGTATATAAAGTGCAACCTTGAGGTGGAGTACGTGGCTGCATGTGGATTTCAATAGCCTTTTTCATGTGATAATGTGGCTATTGAGGTGAAGGTTTGTGTGGCTTTTGAGGTGATAATGACTGCTGGCAATGCCTGTTACTGACAAACAAACGCTCTATTGCAATGAATTCTAGCGCCAGAAACGTACCTCCCAGTCCCGGCAGAGTTGATCCGGAGTAGTTCCAACGGATTGTGTGGTCCCGCCCTGGTCTTGCCCTAATGGGACTGATTGAGGGTAGCTACTGGGCCTTGTAGGGTAGCTACCGGATCACCGGTAGGCTGCTACCCTGAGTGATCGCCTGAGTGAATGGTATGATGTTTGACAGACCCGAAACCCCGATGACTTTGGGATACATCACTGAGGATACGTCCCAGGTGCATCCATGCAATGTTTATTTTTTTTTGTTCTAGCAGAATACTACTTACTTTTTGTAAACCAAAACACATAAATTACCCTACCTGTGGTTATATTGCATCCTGTTCATTGGTAAAATGACACCATAATGAATGATGGATAAACTATTACCTTTTTTTATTTAAGAGACAGTATATGGATCAGAGGAAGCATGTACACACGCACGCACACACATACACAATCTCTCTCACTCACTCACACGCATACACACACACACACACAGAGTGCCACACCCGTGCAGTGTAGAGAGTGGTGACCTCATCATTGAGCCTGGGGAATTGTGGGACACATCCTCCTATCTCATCAATAATGGACAGCACAGGGAGAGAGCATGACACACGCCAGACAGCCCAGCAGGGGGCGTGTGTGTGTGTGTGTGTTTGTGTGTGTGTGTGTGTGTGTGTGTGTGTGTGTGTGTGTGTGTGTGTGTGTGTCT
>NC_137862.1:12340846-12508346 GCF_963924005.1 Protomyctophum bolini | reverse complement strand
CATGTCTCCTAGCAACAGAGGCCAGGGCTCTTAAAGGAACCAAACGTAATTAAGGTCATGAAACAAGCAGTTCACAGTCACATCCTCACTGTTACGGGTCTGTGGGTTGGCAGTAATGCATTCACACCAGGCGAAGAGAGAAAAAAACGCACTCACACACACATGCACACTCAAACATGCGATTGCTTTCACACACACACACACACTCCATAAGCATGGAATATGCATTTTTTTCTTCTTATTATTTTTTCTCCAGCCATTCAGACAATTACTCCATGGATCCATATATTCAATGTCATAAATCACCTACATTCAATGATGTAGTTTTATTGGAGTGAGATTTTGTGAGAGTGAATGAGAGAAAAGGTGAAAGTATCCTCTGACTGGAGAGAGACAGAGAAAGAGAGCCACACAGAGACAGAGTTTATGGCTATTCATAGGCAGGAGGGAGGGATGGATGGAGAGAGGGAGAAAGATGGATGGATGGGTGGGCGACAAGCCATATTGAAAACAGTATATTTATTGAGGCTACTCCTCCATTCCTCTAACGGCACATTTTTCTCATTAATTCTTTCTGCACTGCAACATATCTTTCGTAGGGTTATGGTCAAATGCAGAATTACATTAAAATCGTCAATTGTTTGATTCGCCCAATGTCCTTGCTACAGAATAACAAACCTGGTCCTGGGACAACCATCTTTCATTCCCAGTATAGCCTTGATAGTCCAGGTCCTAGCATATCCCTGCATCCCTCTTTTCCTGTTCCAATTCTGTCTTGTAGTCAGTAGTCTAATCTATATTCTAGAGAGCTCTGTCCTAGAGAAAGTGAGGAGAGCAGACTAGAGGAGAGCCATTCCTAGCTGTTAGTGGAATGTGATTGCTGTGTCCTGTCCAGCATACAAATCTTCTCCTAGTCTCCAGATTAGGCATTTGATCACCTCCCTGTTTCCATTCATTCTCACTCAGTGTAGCATGCTCCGAATATACCTGTCTATGCTGTGCTCACACATAAACCTGTTAACCTCATAAAAACTGTGTCAGAGAGAGTGTCTGATCTGGTTGATTTTTCTTTATACTGTAGCTGAGCAGAAATAATACTATTTATAAGGCATTTATACTTGTGCACATGCACAGTCACACAAACAACACATAGGATCATTGATTAAAGAAATGTCTGTTTGTTTAGACGGAAGCTCTGTACAACCTAACATCATAAATAAAGCACATCGTCTTCCTTCTATCACTGACTAGGCTAGAGGGAATACTGTTCTTATTCTGGATACAGCCAGATGTTCTCCCCCTCCCACCACCTGGATTTATACACAATTAAGCCTTCTGAAGTGCTGCTGTACAGTACCTTCACTTCCTGTTAGAGGCTTAGGTTTAGCTTATACTCTTAACTGTACATCCACACATCATCATCCCACCAATTAATATATCAATTCCATATCAGAGTGTAGAAATTATGAGGGGTGCACCACCTCCTTTTTTGTGTAGAAACAGAAACTGTTGATTGACATTTTTGTCCTGTGACAAAATATTGGCTCTTAATGTGAGTATGTGTTTTCTTGGATTAGTGTTTAATTTCAGGCAGCAGACATGTCTACTTTGAATGTTGATTACTCAACCCATAATGTTGGTGCTGTGTGCTGTGCACACTACGAGCTGCACTGGGCTCATACAGTCTATTTCAGCCATGCTTGCATGATTGATTTCAGGATTATACAGGTTTCATGATGATGTAGTTTCCATTCCACTGAGGTGTTGGATTAGGGTGATCGCTATATGTAGCAGTACCAGGAAACATGATGTGTGTGTGAGAGAGGAAGAATGAAAAGCACTTTGAATTATTATTTGTCGTGTGTGTGTGTGTGTGTGTGTGTGTGTGTGTGTGTGTGTGTGTGTGTGGGGTGGGGATTTCAAGTATGTGACAATGTGTATGACAAACACCCCGACAACATCAGATAGTTTGTGTAGGCCTTGAGTGGTTCTCAAACTTCTTAATTTCAAGGACCCCCATAACTCTGACAGTGTACAAATGGAACCAAAAATTAGACCCTTAGGGGCCAAATGGAACCCACTCAAGGACACTTAGAGACCCAATTGGTGTAGCAGAGTGTTTCCAGAGAGCCAGTTCGACAGCTAATTCTACTTTAGTCTTAGTCTTTTGAGTAGCATACCATTTTTAGTCCTATTTTGTCATCTGAAATAGTTTAGTCTTAGTCTAGTCTTGGTCGACTTGTAAAGGCAGTCTGTGGGACACATACTCAAAAGACAATTCATAAACAATGAATAATGAGGCAGCACAAAATGTCAGAGATATAGAGTATAAGGATTTTACTCGAGTAAGGAGACAAGACTTACATGACCTGTTACATGCATGGAAAACCCAGTCTCGCTCCCAGAATGACAAGAAACAACAGTTTATATAGCTTGCTCTCACACAGACAACCCCCCAACATATAGCCTCAAGGCGTTCACCAAATGGGACAGTGACATCGTAAACGAACAGCTGAACAGCACCAGACTGTAACTTGTAACTTGGAGTATTATATATGTTTAGTCTGTAAATTTCCACGACAGACTAAATATCAAAAACCTTAGTCTTGAAGTCTTAGTCTGTTAATTTTGACAGCCAATTCTGCTTCAGTGCTTTTGGACACACCATTTAGTTGTAATATGAAATATATCAGGATGAAATGAGACTCAACCTCTCTCCCAGACTCCCTCCCCAGGCAGAGTTAGGAGTTTGAATGAATGTAAAATTATGTGCAGGATGTAATTTATATATGTGAGAGGACTTGATTTAATTTACTAAACCTTTTTTAAATATTTAATGTTCATTTAATGAAAAATACTCAAATGCCAGTGTGCCAGTGATCACGCTCCCGTGCCAATGTTGGCGCCCGTGGTTGCCTATACCCCTGATTTACTGCATAATGACTTGAGCTGGGTTAAACGATATAGCTTGAGCACCAGTGACGCTATCATTGGTGTTTAAGAGTAAAGGTATGTGTGATTCATTCTACGCCTGGGATACTGACCGCCCATGACTGTAATGTAGGTTAATGCCGTCACATTCAGTGCACAGAATGATGCCATTTTCCTGCCCCCTCTCTTATTCTCTGCCAAGCTCTCATCCACAATCTGTTCCTTTTACCCACTCTCCCTCTCCCTCTCTCCGTCTCTGTCTCTCTCTCATTGATGCTCCAAGCGGCTCAGCGTCGGCAGCTATAGCGTTATAGGGGCTGATTTGTCTGTATTTCTCTCTCTCTCTCTCTCTCTCTCTGTCTTTCTCTCTGGCACTCGCTCACTCCCGCCCCTCTCACGACTTACTCGCTCATCCTCCAATCTGCCGCAGGGCCAGGTGAGGAGAGGGACCAATAGCCTATCTGGGAGGGCGGAGCTAGGCGCAGTCGGACAGTTCCAGGCTGAGATGCTGCATTTGGACCTCATCGACGGAGACGACAGTTACCACGACGACAAGGAGTCCTGCAAGGCGTCGGCAGTCGTACCAGCGCCGGGGACCAAAGATCCTACGGCGCCCGTCACCATGGATACCTACCGACCCAAGAGACCCACGACCCTTAACCTCATCTCCATTGTGCCACGCACTCAGGTGAGCCCTCGTATATGCTCCTACCCCCCTGTCTGTCTCCCCCCTCTGACCCCTGGCACATCCGTTGACACCAACACCCTCCCTATAGCTGAGGCTGTGTGTGTGTGTGTGTGTGTGTGTGTGTGTGTGTGTGTGTGTGTGTGTGTGTGTGTGTGTGTGTGTGTGTGTGTGTGTGTGTGTGTGTGTGTGTAGTGCAGTGTGCACACGTGTTTGTCTGCTTGAACAATATCTGGTATTGTAAGTCGGAAAGAAAGGGAGACGGAGAGCTGTTGTTCTGTGCCCGTCTCCGTTAGCTCGTGACTCGTGTGTGTGTGTGTGTGTGTGTGTGTGTGTGTTTGGTTCTGTGCATACAGGCACTGTATGTGGGTTTGTTGTTCACCTGACAGAGGTCTTATAGTCAAGGTGCCTGCACTCTGAGCATTGCTGTCATTGATTGTCTCGGATGGATTACCCTGTCTCTGTGAGCGTCAGTGTGTGTGTGTGTGTGTGTGTGTGTGTGTGTGCGTGCCTGCAGGCAGGCAGGCAGGCACTGCCTGCCTGTCCGCCTGCCTGCCTGCCTGCCTGCATACACATGCGTGTGTGTCATCATGACTATGTGGATACAAAGAAAATAATTGCTCTGTATCACCCCTAAGATATGTTACGCAACCTCTGGTGAGGAGTTCCTGTCACGGTAGAGTGAACAAAGTGATTTTCACACAAAGAGATGAAACGCCACAATCTTAAACAAAAATAACAATCCTATTTTTATATCAATCGTATTGTTATTTCTGGTGCTCAGGAAAGAGTGTCAGAAATAGGTCAATTGTTACACTGCATTAAATTAACACTCTGGATCTTGATGTGTAGTACGAGAGAGAGAGAGAGAGAGAGAGAGAGAGAGGGTATTGAAAAAAGGAAGCGCCAGCACACAGCATATGTCCTTTGACGAGACAACGGACACGTTTCGGCCAGGTGGGATTTCCTCAGCGTTGTCAAGGAGAGAGGGAAATTCAAACTACCAACCCCTCGAAATATTGTTTAACATAATTTTACAGGGTCCCCAGGGTTAAATATTCTGGAAATTCATTGGTCAAAATATTAAAAATAAAAATAAAACATTTTAATTGGCCAATTGCGTAGCGGGCCGTAGTAGCAACTTCACCATGTGTGTCCAATCCAAATGATAATTTGTAGGTTATTGTTGATGTTACATTCATAGAGAGATTTCCTCTAAATATCTTTCAGTGAATGGTGAGTCTGCTGACATGAGGATTATTCTTTACATAATGGCCATTAGCAGTGGGACGCTACGCTAGTAGATCACAGGGTCAGCTGAGCAACACTCAAATTTGATTGTTCAGTTAATATATGTGCACAAGAGTGTAACAAAACCCAACTAATATGTGGTACACCCTGGTGGCTCAATCAGTTATTGTCACCAACCCCTGGGTCTCCTCTCACTCACTGACGGGTGCCGTGATTTTTCATCAGTTCTTATTGTTATATAAGGAGGTATATAGTTTTCAAAAAAGTGTACAGTATTTGTTAAAATGTTGTTTTTATGTGGGCACGCCCACCAGTTCATTAAGTATGCCTGGTTTGCCTGGTGGGTGGTGATGGGTGGTGATCCACCTGAACTGAAGCTGCACCCACAGCTGTAGTTGTATGATAAAGGGGGAGGGTTTGATAGTGTGGTGTCACTATATTACTGTTTATTTCATTGGCCCGTTTGACTATCAAGGGTTCAGCCTCCAGGAAGAAACCCTAAATACAAAGTTAATACACCATTGCACATAAAAACGACTCCAGGGTGTCTAATGAACTTGAAGTACTGTCACATCATAGACACATGATACAAAAATACAAAATACAAAAATTGTGGCACTCCATCTATAACTCTGGACATGTAAAAAGGGACCTGGGTCTAACGCCCACCTTCACCATCAGAACAGTGCCAGTGTCTTCATGTATATTTGGTCAGTAATAGTATCATGCTGTGCTTCTGATTCGTGCTCTGCTAAATACTGCGTTATGATATGTACAGTACTGCGGTACATACTTACTTACTCCTTTTCGTCCCCTATGGGACATAAGGCTTCAATGAGCGCTCTCCATTGCATCCGATCCCTGGCAGCATGTTGGCGCCTCTCCCCAGGACAGGTTCATCTGTTCCAGCTCCTGCATCACAGTTCTGACCTGGTCCATCTTAAGGCCACCTTTGTAATGCAGTCCTGCTCCATCCTCAGTACATGTCCTAGACATCTCAGGTGTCTGTTGGTAATGCTCCGGCTCCCTGTTTGTTTGTACAGTTCATTGTTTGATATTGTATTCGGCCAAAAGATCTGGCATACGTCTGAGGCATCAGTTGGTGTACATGTACTGTACAGAATCACAATCTTTTGTGCTGAGGACAGTTTCAAAACCTCTGGGGCAGGGGACTGCTAATGGCCTGATATGCCCACTATTTAAAAACAATGGAATATTGACTTTAGGGAGGTTTCCTTGTCCCAATATAAAAATAAATGTTTGCCTCTTGTTCTGTCAATGTTGTAGTCAATGTTTGCACATTGAGTTTAGAGATAAAGGGTGGGGGGAAGAGAGAGAGACGGCGAGAGAGAGAGAGAGAGAGAGAGAGAGAGAGAGAGAGAGAGAAAGAGAGAGAGAGAGACCAAGAGAGAGACAGAGAGACCGCCAGAGGACTGCCAAATGGCTTTTTCCAGGTCAGTGCATTAGTTGGCAGGGAAAGACATCACATATCTTTATTCAAGACTAGCTCATAGCTTTGTTGTTGGCTCACCACAGTAGACTAGCTCAGAGCTTTGTTGCTGGCTCGCCACAGTAGGACACCAAAATTAAATTTATATTTTTGTCCCCAGGGGGCTCTTTTCTGTTGTTAAAGGGTGAGACCACTTTTTTAGAGCTCTCAAAGTCACTCTTTTAGCACATAAACGAACGCAACAAAAGCTGCGTTCGTTTATGTATGTCAGTATCATGGTCAGTAGGTTAGTATCATGGTCCGTCGTATGTCGATGTCATGGTTAGTATGTCAGTATCATGGTCAGTATTATGACTTATACATAGAGCGGAAATACATTTAGTTAGGTCCGTATAGGCCTGGCCACATTTGATGGTTAAATAGCTTTGGAGACTACACTCAAGGCAGGCAAGAGAAGACAATGCACACAAGTAGCCTAATTTACTGTCACAATTCAAGAAACTTTCATAATGACAATGAAAAGTTAAGACTACTACAGCATCGGCCTGCGATTCCGTCCTCACATCTAGAGATCGGCCTGCGATCTCGCCTTCACATCTAGAGATCGGGGTGCGTTACGGCCCTCACAGCTACGTTGCACCAGTGATCCAACTGATATGGAGATCTCTATCTGTCGGTCCTTTTATGGGCATATATGGGATGTGCAGGCTTTTCTACTTGTCTGCACCTGTGCCTCGCCCACCTGCTGCATCATGTGCGTTTGTGCGGCAACAGACTGTCTGGCAGCAGTGGCAGCACATGAGCATCAGCAGTGAGTCAGTGAGGGGATCAGTGTGGGTTGGTGCCCGAGGGAGGAGGGAAGGTGGAGGACAGTGGTGGAAAGTAGAGTATGCGTTTACTTAACCCATTTAGGCCTGACGTCGAAAAAAAAAAAGTCTTCTAAATCATGACAGTTTCCTAAAAACTGTGCTTCTATATCAGTGTTGCTCAATATTTCATGTCAAGGACCCCAAAATGTACCACCATCTGAAAATATGTTGTTCCAGTATTCATATCCAGTGAATATTGTACTTTTACTCCACTAGATTTACCGGTATTTGAAAACATTAGTTACTACTACTACTATGTCCACACAGAGGAAATTGCAAACAAGGACATAAATAGGTGCAGCAAAGTTACAACCACAAAATCAAGGCATGTGTCCTCAGTCATGAATACAACAAGCATGTCATGTCACCCAGCATTGCATGGGCACAAGTAGTGTAGGCATCCTAAGTTCGAAACCCGCACCAATAACCATCCCGTGGGTATGTCCCAGGCTGGACCACCAGAGGAAACAATTTCCCAGTCCACTCCTGCGCGTTGCCACCCGG
Organism: Protomyctophum bolini; assembly: GCF_963924005.1. Classification (NCBI taxonomy): domain Eukaryota; kingdom Metazoa; phylum Chordata; class Actinopteri; order Myctophiformes; family Myctophidae; genus Protomyctophum; species Protomyctophum bolini. The sequence continues at coordinate 12,500,656 of NC_137862.1, read as the reverse complement.
TGTCATATCGTTCTCTGTAGCGTAGCTGACCCCCATGGGCCCAAACTCCACCCACTATTGTTCCGACAGCTAGAAGGCCAGGTCCAACACCTCTCTTCCTGGTAGCTGCTCATGGGAAGGGCCACCAAGCAGCACTGGCTGTCTGTATACTCCATCGGTGTCTTGTAGTATGCAAGCTTGCGATGGTGTTGAAGCACACAGTCCACAGAGGTTGCAAATGCATCTTAAATCTGCACCCACTACATTAATGGTGGTAGTAGAATTTAATCAATTGATACACACACACACACACAGTCACACACACACACACACACACACACACACACACACACACACACACACACACACACACACACACACACACACACACACACACACACAGAGAAAGATTAGGATCATTATAGGCAAGTCTAGTTCCAACTGAGGTAGAGGTGATTTTGAATGGGTTTCTGGAAGTGGTCTGTGGTCTGTGGTCTGTGAGTGTGAGTGTGTGTGTGTGTGTGTGTGTGTGTGTGTGTGTGTGAGATTGTGTGTGTGTGTGTGTGTGTGTGTGTGTGTGTGTGTGTGTGTGTGTGCATGCGTGTGCGTGCGCGCGCGTGTGTATGGGCGCCCAGTAGCTTGGTAGGAGGCCCAGTTCCCTTTAAATGCACACCACGAAACACAGACAAAAGAATCCCTGGTCATTCAGCTGAATAAAAGCTTTGTTGTGTGTGTGTGTGTGTGTGTGTGTGTGTGTGTGTGTGTGTGTGTGTGTGTGTGTGTGTGTGTGTGTGTGTGTGTGTGTGTGTGTGTGTGTGTGTGTGTGTGTGTGTGTGTGTGTGTGTGTGTGTGTGTGTGTGTGTGTGTGTGTGTGTGTGTGTGTGTGTGTGTGTGTGGACTGACAGACAGAGAAAGAGTCAGTAGAGGGGAGCTGTATAGTTTCTGTATACAGAATTCTAAAAGGCTAACCTAACCTTCTTTCATTCATCGTTTTTCTCTCTGACATCATCTCTGTTTCACTGTATTCTTATCGCAGTTTTTCATCTCTCCTCTCTTGTTTGCCAATGCACAGGACACTTTAAACAACAACTCCTTTGGAAAGAAATACAGTTGGCAGGAAAAGGTATCACGGTCATCCTCCCCGCTCAAAACAGGTGAGCTGTTCCTCGCAACATTTATAATGTTTACAGGCTGCTGGGTCAGACCACTAGTTTACTGTCTTTAGGGGTGTAGCTGAATTAGTAGGTTTGTGTAAGGATTTTACAACTTCAACTGAGCGTACTGTTCCTCTGGTGTCATTCACTATTTATGACAGAAAAATGGATTTCTATGATTACTCTCAGGGATGTTTTCAAGGCTTTCGTATCCAGTACAATGCTATGCTAAGTGAAGCTAGCAGCCCAGGCTGGGCTGTAGGTAGCCAGTTGAGGCTTAGCTATAGCTCCCCGGCTGTCACAATTCATTGCCACAGCTCTTTTGAACAGTCCCTCACAAAGACTGACTCTACAAACCAGGCTGACTGCCAGTAGGCTACACATAGCTATAAAATAAAACTAATACATACACGTATATTTTTAAGCGATATAAGATAGAGGTCATTTCAATTAACATAGGTAACGGTAATAAAAAAGTAGAATTTATAGATCAACAAAACGGAAAAGAAAATGTACGTGTGATATGATAGTAAGCTACAAGTACTGTGTGTGTGTGTGTGTGTGTGTGTGTGTGTGTGTGTGTGTCACGGTTCAAGTCAGGAGAGTTTGTAGGACCCAAATGCAGGAGGAGGCAGAGGCAGAGCAGATCATTTCAAAAGGTTTAATAACTCAAAATAACTAGAATACAAACAAAATCACTGGAAGCACAAAAGGTGTCAAGACAAGACACACGCAACATACCACAATGAACTAGCAAGGAAACACTGGGATCAGGGGGGGTAGAAATACACAAGGGCACAGGTGAACAGCACTGTGATAGGCTGGGGAACAAACAGGACAAGGTGGAAACACTAGGCTAATCACAGCACAGGTTGACAAGGGAGGCAAACAGTAACAAGACAGACAGGAAACATTATGAACAATTCTACAAACTAAAAGCACACAAGGGTAAAGCAAAACACAAACAGGAACTAGGAAAACAAGAACACAATACTTCATATAAGTAACATATAAATCAGAGGAACACAACAGAAAAGTAAAACACAAACCATAACTGGAAAACATGAAAACCAACACATGTCACGGATCGTGACAGTACCTCCCTCTTAAGGAATGGCTTCCAGACATTCCTCAACATTGTCCAGAACATAAGCAGGGTGGGTGGCGGGGGTCTGGAAGGAGGGCCCAGGGGCTACAAAAAACAGACAAAAAAAACAAAAAACAAGGTGGATACAGCCAACGGGGATTCAAACAGAACGTCAACGGGGAAGGCTGGCAAGAGTTTACTTGAGTCGGTGGCAAGGACAGCCGCCGGGGGCTTAGGTGGACGTTGACGGGGACAGTGGGCATGATCTCAGGTGGGATGTCAGCGGGGACAGCCGACCGGGACACAGGAGGGACGTCGGCGGGGCAGCCGACGAGGACTCAGGGATGACAGGCGGGACACCAGTGATGATCAGCTGATGATGGCGCTGAGGGCACAGGCAGGTTGTCTAAGTTGACGGCTGGCGAGGGCTCTGGCAAGTCGTCGGCTGACGAGGGTCCAGAGGGCACACGCTGGTCATTGACGTAGTCGGCTGGCGAGGCCTCCGGCAGGTCATTAGCTGGTGCAGCCACAGAAGTCTCCGGCAGGACAGGTATGGAGTCAGCGGGAACAGCCGCCGAGGCATCAGACAGGACAGGTGGGATGTTGGCGGGGATGGCCAACAAGACACCAGGCAGGACATCAGCTGACGAGAATTCAAACAGAACGACTGCAGGGACCGCAGGCGAGAATTCAGACGGAACGTCAGGGGATGAGAACTCAAACGGGACATCAGGTGACGAGAATTCAAACAGAACGTCGGCAGACGAGAATTCAGACAGAACGTCAGGTGATGATTCAGGCAGGGCGTTGGGCAGCACAGCCAACCAGTGTCCAGGTGTGATGTTGGCAGGAACGGCCGACAAGCATAGAGTTATTATACAATAGAGAAGACACCCAGAGGAAATCTTGAAGCGCAATGGACATAGTGGCCGAAGAAGGTATTGCAGTTTGGTAAGGTTTTGCCCTCAAACACATGAACGCGCACTAGGCTCCGCCCACTCCAGCAAATTTCAGCCAGCTCTCTGAGCTCTGCCCCAGAGCGGAGCGCTGAGAGTCTGACCGCATTAAAACCAGGAAATGTCGCATCAGGACTTTTGCTCATTACTTATTATTCTGTGTATATAAAATATAGATAATTTGTCTAATCTCTAGTTACATCAATATTGTTCTTGTAAAATAGTTGGTTTGTGACCAAGTATTAAGATTATAAAGATCGCTTATGTCATTTTGACGGCCAGGGACTTCCCATTCACTTACCATAGGCTTCTGCTGTAGAACTCCCGAGTCCGAATTCTTTTTTTTTTTTTTTAAATAGCAGCTGTACATGAAATGTTAATGTTGATTTAGCATCAACATGATTATTTACCGATATAAATACATGGTTTGATAACCTACAAGTAGGCGAAAGTCATTTTCTGCCAGGCGTATGTCTCTCCATCTACCCCGTCTTCAAGCCTCCATCCCTGGGCAGAGGTTGAATGATTGACTGGTGGTCGTGGAGCTCTGTGCAGTGCCGTCTCTTTACAGTCTAAAATCAATGGTTAAATTATTCCATAACACTGAAAATGATCAATTTTCCAATTAAAATCAAATTATGGTTAAGTGTGTAAATTACATTTATTCTGTTTGGACAAAGTGCAGTTAAGAAAAGGTGGAGATCAAGGAAGAATTTCTCTATGTCACATGTGAAGTGTAAAACTGGGAATTTCACCCAAGGAATCCATGATGAAGTGCTAAGATAACCACAATAATAACCCAGATTCGTATTGATGTGCTTACCGAGATAATCAAAATGCTTTCATTTTAAACCAACCTCTGAATTAAAACATTGGGTTCTGCAAAAGTCACAGATCAAATTGCAATGATTTTTAAAATAATCTATTATTCACACTGGATAAACAACAGTGGGACTGGAATACTGTACATCCAAGGTACTACTTCCTGATGGGATGCTATGGCAATGCTTACTATCAGAATATTTAACGTTTTCTTTTAAACATTTTTAACTAAATATCTTCCTTGGGTCCTATTAACAGAATAAGTGAACTTGGACACTAGGGGGGGTCAGTGCCTTAGAGTATATATACTCTAAGGTCAGTGGAGAACACATTTCCCTTAGGCACCATTTACACTGACAGCCAAATCTAGCCTGAATCAGATCTATCTGTGCCACATCCAGATTGGAATCTGATTTGTTTAAATAAGTCTAAATGGACAGGTCACATGGAATCTGTTTTTTTTTCCAATCCCCATTTAACATTCAGAGGTGAATTGTTAAAACCTGGTTCAGGAACATGACACCATATGCTGGATATATTTCATTAACCACTTTGTTTTACATTAAATAGCTAAAGAAAATGGAAAGCTCACATGCTGTGAGCTTGTACTCGTTTGTTTAGATAATCGATATATTTCATTAGGCACTTGTACTATATGTTCACCAGATTAGATTATGTTATATATTTTAGAATATTTCTATTAGAATTAAAATACCTAAAAGACAAAACACATTATTTTTTTATAGTCCATGTGATTCCACAAAAATGATCATGAAGACGCATAGGTTTGACATGATGATATCCAGTTCTGATATCCAATGAGAACAGAATGAGAATGAAACAATAAATGTATGTCTTAACCGATTGAGTAGGCTGCATGTTGTGGTAAGATTGTCTCCCTGTAATTTAAATTTTAGCTTGAAGGTCACAGGTGTCCCAGCTTAAACCAGAAGATGAAGTAATCATACAATCATCATCATACAATCATACAAACATCAACACAGTATGGCTCTATTCTGGATAGAATTATCCAATTATCCATTGGATAGAATATACATTGAAGTGAGGGGCACTCTTATCATCATACATCATCATACATCACATTCCGTGCTCAGTCAATGAAATCATCACTATGTGGTACACACAAACACAAAGCTGGGCATAGGAGGGGCTGGCACCCCTTGAAAATACCAACAAAACACAGACACAGTATTTTGGCTTAATCTCTTGAAGCGAGTTTAAGTGTGTTTTTGAGGGGTGCTATAGCCCCTCCAATGCATGTTTTGAGAGTGACATAATGAAGATATGTACCAATGCTAGGGTATAACTGGCTCTCGATGGTGACGTAACATGTACATGTATGTAATCAGATTACATACATGTGTTTATGCCTTGCTTTTCTTTGCTTTCTTTCTTTTCTTTCTCCATTGCTCTATAAAGCAAATCATGCAGCTACGGCATATGCATAAAACAACCCAAGTAACCACAGTGTACTACTCATCAACTTACAAATTACATATACATATATAGGCATTCAACATGCAAGTAGGTACTCGACAGTGCAGTTCTAGTTATACTAAATATTTCACAAATAAAATCATACAAATTATTTATCACAAAAAAAAGTCATGCAATACCATGACATTGGTATAGTGGTTTTCTGATGACACAATATTGTTTAAATTGCTTAAATGGCCTGGCTTAGTTTGAAGCCCACTCACCACGACAAGGTGCAGGCCGAGAGTGGGGACAAGACAGACACAAAGGGGGTAGGTAGGGGAGGTGGATAAAGCTGGGCAACGCACGCCAGTAGGCACAGGATACCTCTACTGTGCTCTACTGGTGGGGCAGCAGCAATAACCTGACAGCAGGGGTGGGGTGGCTGTGCATAGCTATCTAAAGCTGGGCAACGCACGCCAGTAGGCACAGAATACCTCTACTGGTGGGGCAGCAGCAATATAACCTGACAGCAGGGGTGGGGTGGCTGTGCATAGCTATCTAAAGCTGGGCAACGCACGCCAGTAGGCACAGAATACCTCTACTGGTGGGGCAGCAGCAATATAACCTGACAGCAGGGGGGGGTGGGGTGGCTGTGCATAGCTATCTAAAGCTGGGCAACGCACGCCAGTAGGCACAGAATACCTCTACTGGTGGGGCAGCAGCAATATAATCTGACAGCAGGGGGGGGGGGGGGGGGGGGGGGGGGAGAGAACAATGAGGGGGGGGAGGAGTGGTCGAGACAGCATGAAAAACAATACAATAGACAACTATGTGCAAAGTTCCCATAAAAAATTGATGCAGATGTCTCCGATAAACCAATGTAGCCTACATGTTTTAGAATTTAGACAGATTTTGGAGTGTTCATTAATAGTGAATGCAGTTGTTTGGTATTGGACATTAGTCAGATGTTCATTAAACACTTGTGCACCGCCAAGATTGCTCCAAGGTTTACAATGAACATCGTCTTAATGTCATTTTACAGGCAGATTTTGGAGTGTTCATTAAACGTGAATGCAGTTGTTTGGTATTGGACATTAGTCAGATGTTCATTAAACACTTGTGCACCGCCAAGATTGCTCCAAGGTTTACAATGAACATTGTCTTAATGTCATTTTACAGGCAGGCAATATTTGGTGAATGATTTTGGCATATCAGGAGGGAGGTTTGACATTGAGTGTACGGTTGCTCAAGTGATAGGTAATAAATGATACGGGACACAAACAGATAAATGACACAGATACTGTATTTGTCATTGTAGATTGTATATACAAATACATAAATACATACACAGGATACATAAATGAATACAAAACTCAACTGAAATCAAATCAAATTTATTGATATAGTATGTTTAACATGACCAGGTCAACCAAAGTGCTGTATAGGTCAAAAGAAATCAAAGAGCAAACATAAATAAATAATATATAAAACTCAACTGAAACCAAATCAATCTTATTGATATAGCATGTTTAACATGACCAGGTCAACCAAAGTGCTGTACAGGTCAAAAGAAATCAAAGAGCAAACATAAATAAATAATATATAACATATAATGTAAACAAACATAAAATCATACATACAAAACACTTAGGTACATAAATATTGTAGGGGGAATACAATAGGTCATACACAACAAATATAACTCAGGGAATTACTTTTCTACTTGAGCAAACCTCTCAATACGGGTACTATATAGCTACTGGCCACTTTGTTGAATAATGTTGGTGAGTTTCTGTCTAATGGGTGCTTTTGCTATCTTTTCTGTTTCCCGTTTTGCCAAATGGTGCATCCTAATTTTGCAGTACAAGGAGGCTGCCATTTTCACCAAGCTATGCACATGGTTGTCTTCAACGGTTGTTTCGAACATGTGATCTAGCAGCCCCGGGAACCATGTCTCACCAGCACTGCGTTTCAGTACTTGATGGACAATCTCTGCTGTTGTGCCTGGTCCCTTGGGAAGCTCACCAGATGTTGTAAACAAAATCCGTTGAAAACAACGCTCTGCTTCCTTGCACACAGTAACTATTCCCGCTGATGGTTTCTGCAAACCTCCGCGATCCTTCAACATGACCAAGGGATGTACAGTGGTAGTAGATGTCAGAGCATCATTGCAAGTAAAACACTTATGCTTCTCCTTGATTTTCTTTACCACATATCCAGCAATGTAGGCAATTGCTGCGTTCTTGAACGTTGAGAGATTATCGACATTTGCAATGTAAGCGTGTTCAAGCTCCTCAGACTCAACAGCTGGTTCCAGGTCAAACCTACGTGCGATGTTAACTGACGCAGGTGTCGCCTCCATGTAATCGTGGTCAAGCTCCTCCTCCTCAACAGGTGCCGATGCAGCTGTCACTGCCAAGATGCTGGTATCGTCGAGTAGGAGACAATTACCTGTTGCCTTCACCTGTTGCTTAACCAGAAGACGTTTGTATGCAGCTGTGAACTGTTGTGCAGTTGGATTGTTGTTAAATCCACCACGTGCTCTGACCGCAGAGAAGAAAAGCTCAAGGTGATCTTGACTGAGCTTGTATGTGAGGAGGTAACGGCATTGGGCATTGGGCTTCTCCACCAGCTCATGGAAGATGTTTCTTATGCTTATGGAACTAGCCACGAAGCCAATTACACAAGTCTTTCTCCTCCCAGAATGCAACAATTTGCCTTTGTTGTCTTTGAGTTCCAGGAGCATTTTTTCCACTTTTTGCAGGATTCCTACTGCACTCTCCTTGTTGGATGTCCTCATTGGTGCTTTGTGTCCCTTTCCCAGGGGGTTCCTACTGTTGAGAACATCAAAAGCGGAATCAATGGTTCTCAGGAAGTCGACAGTTGCCTCACATCCTCTAAACTCTGGTAGCTTGAGGTGTACGTTGCAGCACTCCAGAGCATCAGCCACACTCTTACTGAAAACCTGAGCTGCTAGTTTTACCTTCATCTTTTGCCTTTCCCACTGCACGTGCGCCTGTTTCACCTGGGTTCCAAGGCGCAGCCCTTCCTCATCTTGCATTTTGACTAACTGTGCAATGTATTGCCATTTGATCTTACCTGCTGGACTTTGCAATTCACCCATATCTGCCAGTGCATTCCTGAGCAGCTTCAACATGTGACACACATCCAAAATCACATGCACCTGCCTTTTCTCTTCGTCTACCTGTTGTTGTTCCTCAGGATGTGGAAATGATGGACGCATGGTTTGAACATTAAGATCAGCACCAAGGGCTCTCAGCATGGCAAAATGGCATGATGGACCATCACATGTCAAGGAGACTGTGCGGACTCCAATTTTACGGAGTCTGATAAGGCATTCGGTGACGAGGCTGGCACGCTCTGCACCAGTCAATCCATTGACAAGGAAATATGCCACTGGAATTTTCCAAGATGCATCGATGGCAACAACCATGAAGACCAAGGCATCTTTGGCTTCTGGCAATGAGTCATCCACATTGCCACAGCCAAGGTCCACATAGCCATGAAACCTTCCAGCAACATATTGCACATGCTTTCTAATGGCCATTTCGTCCATCATTAGCGCACACAAGGTTTCTTTCCCTTCATCTTTCCTGTCTTTCACATGAGACTCTAGAGCATTAAAGGCAGGTGTTGTGAATCCAGGCTCTGCAGAGATGTTGGAGTACCATCTCCGGATAGTGTCAGGGGAGGGCAAAGCAAGGTCAAAGCTCTGACGCACATACTCATAAGCTTTGCAAGAGTAGAATTGGAGCGTCATGGCAAATGATTTTAATTCCTCTGACACTTTAGATTTATTCCCTAGCTTCATTCTCTGAAGGATTTCCCTTGTCACTCCACCGTACTGGGTCTCCAACATGTCTGCACAACCTGTAGAAATTAGCATTTTCTGCTTCAGCTCAGTGATGACCTCTGACAAGCTGAGTAATCGTTTTTGAAGCCTATGGCTCTTCTGTTTTTCCAATTTCAACCTCTTTATGTACTCATCCAGTTTTACCCCTGCTTGTTTCAATTTACGCTTGAGTTTTCTGGGAGAGTCATACAATTGGTAAGTGTGTTCAGCATGCGTGCCTTTTACGGATGAAGAACAGTACTTGTGCTCAGCATGTGCGCCTTTTACACATGAAGAACAGTAATTGTGCTCTATGTGCTCAAAAACCTCCTCGTCATTTTGAGGCAGGAAAATGCCGTCATGTGTGTTAACATGGCTTTCCATGTCACTCTCAGGATTATCGGAGACATCTACATGATGTAAGCCTACCCCATCATCAACAGCACATACAAACCTCTCACCTACCAAAATCTCTAAGGTGGGAACAGCATCATCGTTGAGGCGCCTCCGATCGCTGAATGGATTGGACTCAAAACAACACTCTTCGAAGTGTAGGGAACACAGCCTGGTGTTAGGAGTTGGTGTCCATCCCTGGCGCCCAACATACTTGATCCAACGATGGAGTCTGTCTTCATCACGTGGAAAGCTGTGAAGACAGATAATACAAATATGTTATATATTTACTGCCTTAAAATCACTGCTACTCACAATATTTACTTAAAGGACAACTTTAGTTTTTTCCAACCAAGGTTCATGTTTTAGGTTGTCATTAGAGAAAGTAAAAGATGAGTGTTATTATTTTTTTCATTTGATGCTTTCTTTCGTTTTAGGGATTTTAGCTCTTTTTGACAGGGGGGCATTCGAGCATGGGGCTAAATATGTATTTCTTTTTACAAAATGTTATGGTGATTTATTTACCGTAGTCCTACTAGACTCCAATAAATTACATCTGGCCACAGAAGATCACATGCAGGATCTACTGAATGTGAAGGTAGCCTACTGGGGGTCTTGGGGGAAGCCACACTGTGTCATATATGGCTCAATATGTTTGACACATTCAGCAGATCCTGTGATCTTTTGTGGCTAGATGTAATTTCTTGGGGTTTATTAGGACTATAGTAAATAATAATAAAATAAATCGCCATAATATTTTGTAAAAAAAATACATATTTAGCCCCATGCTCGAAACTGCTAAAATCCCCAAAACAAAAGAAAGCAGCAAATGAAAGAAAATTAAAACTCACCTTTTAGTTTCTCTAATAACAACCTAAAACATGAACCGTGGTTGAAAAAACTAAAGTTGTCCTTTAAATAAAACTAGCTATAAGATAGTTAAAGTACTAAATTTTGAAACTAAAGTACATTGTGCAGAAGGAGGAGTTAATGTAGCCTACACCAGTGCTGAATTCACACACAAAATCCCCTTTAATTCATTTATTTTTTATGTCAAATCAATTTAGCTTCATAAATTGGTTGATAAAAGTACACCAAAAGGTACTGGTAGGCTCCTGTTGATTAATACATCAAAAACAATATGCATCCAATGTTTGGCCTAGGCTATTAATTGTAGCCTTAGGGCTTAGAGTATAAATATAAATAGCCTAGGCCTACTATATCAATAGGGATAAGCTATATGCTAAGATTGTACTGCACAATTTCAAGTGCAGAAAAGTGGCCAAGTGAGTCAATTGTGATATTATAGCCATCATTTGAGTCAACATAAGGTAAAAGCTCAAATGCATGTATGTGCAAGTGTCGATATGTATGTGCAATTGAAGTACATGTGCAAACCTTAGAGTATATATATGTATAATAACTCTATGGTGCAGACTGCATTTCTGGCCTAAACGGCTTCCCATACAGTTCCTCATGGTAGCCTATTAATCCTAGCATTGCAACATGCAGCAACTTGCAAGAATGGAAGATTATTAGAGAATCGTAGGGAAGAAGAAGTAGTGATATTGATCATATTACGATAAGAAATCACAGCAGAAGCAGAGTTATAAATAACTTAAATGGCTAAATGCATTGCATCATTAGCTATGTCATTATCACACTACTGTGAAATCGTTTGTGTCAAATGGAACGAGAGAGCAGCCACGAATTATTTGTCTTAATACAATTTAATATCGTCATTATACGCTTTAAAATATGCAAAAAATAACATACCTGTGGTAAGAAACCCTCGGTTTTCCTGGCGGACCGAGGGCACCTCGTCTGCGAGTCCTGGAACAATTGGGCAAAGTACAGATATTAGGCATCTTTTGTTAAAGCAAGTGTACAAAACTATAACAACAGAATTTAAAATGTCTCCCAGTCCCCGCTCTAAGTCCGCGCCGCTCAACTACAAAACTGCCACGCCCGGCCAAACGTATGGATCGCCCTTCCCCCACAGTGACCACATGTGTAATGCACGTAAAGATGCGTCAACTTTGGTCGGGATTGGCAATTTGGCTGAAGGAAATGGAATACGGATCTTCACTATACTCTAATATCTTCACTGACAGGCTAGCTCTGAGCCTGTTTTTATTTGAACGCAGTTTGAACGGCTGCAGGCTACTGCCCTTTTGGTTGTCCATGTCCGCGATTTCTACACAAGGTTTGTAAAATCTGATTTTATTATTTGAACGGTAAATTATGTTTCACGTACCAAGGCTACATTAAAAAATGCACAAAAACAAACAATCACAACTTAGTTTCAGGGTAGTCGAGACATTCACCATCTCCATGCATCCATGCATGGTTAACAAACAAGGCTATTTGACAGCCATTGATTAATTGAAGACGTTGTATTATAATATGCATTTGGCCAGGAATGCTAACTTTGCAGATTGTAAGAGTAAGAATTACAAAGTTCGATTTGGACAGTACAAGACAGACAAACTATAAGGACTCAGCTTTAGTCTACTGCTAGATTCAAAGTTAGCCCCACAAGCAGAACCCAATGGTACTGAAGTTTCTGACATTTTTGAGACCATGATCTCCAAAACCACAATCTCTTTAGGCTGATTTAGGCTGATATGGACCTGACCTGATGTTGCATGTAGAGAGCTCCATAAATTGCAGTTAGGAGGAGGCTATTTGGACAGGTTTACTACAGGTGATCTGTTATTTTTAAATAATAGTGTGTTGTGTTCTGGGTGCTGAAAATAGCAGAACGTATTTTAAACAAATGCTTTTCCTTCTGGAATTCTCCATTCTAGAAATCCAATGATGCAGGAGTTGCAGGCGTCAGCCACTGCTAGACAGGAAGAGGAAAGACCTCGAGAAAGTAAGTCTTTAATTCAGGATTTCTCAAAGGTACTGTGACACAAGTCCAGGGGTGCCGCAGAATAATAAAAAGATAGCTGATCTACAAGCTCATTGTAGTTCAGCTATTTGGGACAAATATCCCCCGTCCCCGAATATGGACAGTGGACACTGGTGTTAATGTTAAATGTCAACTCTATAGTTATTTTCAGGTGGGTGGAGATGGCCCGCGTGTACGTTGTTCTTGCCACATAGTCACATCGTCTAGAAATCAGTGATTCTCAAATGTTTAAATGTCAAGGACCTCCATAACTCTCTGAGAGCATAGTTACAAATGCAACTGGCTGCATTAAGACAAATGATCATTTAAAGACGGGTGGATCTTTATATCATTTTATGTTACAGCAAAGTTAGTTATATTTATTGCTGTCTAGCTCTATCAATTCCAACTTATTTTAGAAACAACTCTCAATGTCTTAACATAAAATCTGCACTTTGCTGATATATAGAAAGAACTGATATACAGAATACAGAATACACAAGGCATATTACAACCTTAACTTATTTCTAACCTTATTCTCATTAACACAAAATATAGAATAGAAGAACCATGGGACCGAGTGGTCGGCTTGAGGTCGGCAGACATGTTATATGCGTATTTCCCCAGAAAAACGAGCAGCGAGATGGTTTAAGGGCGACCACAGGCCGCCAAACCACTTTATGTCACAGACATATAGTGTAAAGCCTCTTTTACAGTAGCCTATGTGTGATTTAGTTCTGTGGCTTATATCTATCTCTCTCTCTCTGGTCACAGCTGGCAGAGAGTGACTCACTTCCTTGATCAGGAAATGTAGGGGCAACCACATTGGAGCAGAACTATGTCACATCTAGATCTATATTGTGGATGTCTCAGACCAATACTGCATCTGTAGTTCTTCTGGCATCTGCTGTGTTCCTTACTGTCAGCCGTGGCTTTGTGTTTCTTCCATGTAGGACTCATGGGTCATGGGCCAGGGATGCAGCAGCAGCAGGAGAGCTGGGTTGGGTCTGCTCCTCCTGGGGCTTCTGGCCCCGGGCAGCAGGGTGCCATGCAGGGCCGACTGGGTCCCAACGCCACCCCACTCAGACACGACAGTCAGCCAGGGCCCCCCCGCCAGATGCTTCAGTCCCCAATGATGGCCAACGGTGAGAGCTTGTCCTACCCGAACACAATGCAGAATGTAGATAATTTGTATTTATTTTAACACACACCCGTGGGAAGTGAAGGGCACTCTTATCATCATACGTCATCATACATCATCTCATACCGGCCAATCAGCATTTGCATCCTCACCTACACTAGGTGGCGTAAAATGTACACTATGACGTAAGATTGTCCGTTCATTGTCAATGTGAATTTAATGTTTGTGTAGGACAATGTTTGTGGACACACACTAAAAAACTGGACATAGCTAGCGCCCCTCAAACATAATAAGCCTATATTCTCATTTATGCTAGTGACATACTGTATCTTAGGGGGAAAGATGACATAAATGTAAGGTTCTATAAAGGAAGAATGTAATGTAGGTGTGTCTTAGCTGAAAATTATATTTTCAGTATGTGACCTGAGCAAAAATAATCATTTGAGAACCACTGCTCTATAAACAACTTCATTGATATCTTGGCATACTGCCACCTCTTGGCACAAAATGGTATTATTACTTACTGTGTTGTTATAATAATAATAATCAATGTAAAATAATTGAAATTGTTATTTTGTAATCCACAGAGAAGACACTGTGGATCATGGGGAGCAGTTACATCCGGCGTGGCAAGGAGAGAGCCCAGCAGACCATGGGTACCAATCTGGGACTGGATGCCCAGGTCCAGTGGTATGGCTGGGGTGGATTGAGATGGATCAAATTCCTCCCCTACTTCCAGCAATCCCTTCAGAGTAGAAGAACACCCCCGGATGTCCTTCTGATTCATTGTGGCAGCAACGACCTGGGAAAGGTGAAGAGCATCGAACTGGCCACAATGATGAAGAGGGACCTGCAGCACCTCCACCAGCAGTTCCCAAACATGGGAATTGTTTTCTCACAGATCACCCAGAGACACCAGTGGGGTGCTGCAAATCCGGGGGCAATTAACAAGGCCAGAAAATGGGTGAACTATGAGATCAGTGCTTTTGTTAGAGGTTTGGGAGGGAGCTTTGTGGCTCACCCTGACATAAAGTTTGACCGCCCTGGCCTCTTTCTGCGTGATGGAGTTCATTTTTCCCTTTTGGGAAATGATATATTTTTAAACAGTATTGTTCAGTCCCTTAAAGCTACAATCTAGATTAGGTGAAGTTGCCTCTTAAACTTGCTAGTTGATTTTTGACTACTTGTCCTGGGCTCCAAGCATAATTGGCAGCTTTACCTACACTACATCATAGCTTTGAAGACTAGAGGTTTTTTTGTTTGTTTTTGAATAAAACAAGCCCAGAAAGTGGTCAGGGAATATTTCTTTGTGTGAGGATTAAATTAATAAATACAAATAAACTGTACTCATCCCACTGTTCATTCATATTCTGGCCTTGTTAATTATTGTTCTTCTCTTCTACCCCAGCCATACCAACCCATGGTCTCTTTGTTCTCTCCAAGCCTCACGTCGGATGTGACTGCTTCTACTTATTTATTATGAATGGTTTGATAGATGTATGCAAAACAAATATTTTAAAAGAATTTGTCTTATAATTATTTTCTTTTGATTTTAATCTGTACCTGTTCCTCCTTTTGCAACATATAATAAAGTATTGAATGTTTGTGTGGGGTCTATTGTCTGTTTATTGGATGATGCCCTACATTATGTCTACATTATATAAGCTATATTTGAGTTTTGAGACATATTTCCTATGCACATATATGAACCTGAATGGCATAGAATAGCCTACGCAGCATTTATTCTGCATATCAGATATTGGAATATGTTCATATTGTCTAAAGAACCAAAAACAATATCTGTCTGGTCAAGCAGTAGATCATGTACGATTTGGTATTTTTGTTAGTAATATGTCTAAAAAGTCATTGCTCATAGTGGTGCGCAAATTGGCATGACAAGTGTCAAAGTGCTCTTTTTTAAACTATATTGACATTCTTTTTCAATTACAATTTTACAATTGTGACAATATTGTCACACTTTAAATATTATTTTGTTATATAAATATATAGTTTGTATTACATTTGTTGGTTGTCTGATACATATTTAAAAGAAAAGTAAAGTGTATTTGTAAAATGTATGTAGCCTATATTTTCACTTTCTTCTAAATGTGAATTAGCAAAAGTATAAAGTCCCTTTAAAAGCAAATATTCAACTGCAGCACTGCACCACACAATAACACAAGTTGGAATGAACTTCAGTTTATTGCATTAATATTATATTATATGGTGTGTAAACAGTTCATAGAGGTGTATAAAAATAACGAATTTAAAGAATCAGATACATCCATGTTCTTAATCTATTCAAAATGCTAATATGATAAAAACAGCTATGGTTTTATATTTCCTTTCCGAAAACACTGGGGGGGCAGACGATCCTATACCATCTATGCCTGGCATAGAAGGCCTATATCTGACGCTGACCCGATCCAAAAAGCTTTCTACTCAATACCGCCCCCAGCTGGCAGTGTCAGGTTAAGACGAGTCTGCTGCCAACATAGCGATGCGCGTTCACCACGAGTAGCACGCACACGCAAACACGCACGATGCTAGTTCATGTGTCGGTCGTCGCGCGTTCATGTGTTTGAGGGCAAAAATCCAGAATGCACAGGGCTCCTAAACCGGAAGGAGGAGTGGATTCGCCTCATGCGCTTCTGAGCAACTCAATGCAAGTGGACGGGAGGAGAACTTGGGTGCCGTCTCTATTCATATATACTCTAAGCCGACAAGGCATCAGTTAAGGCGTCGGCAGCGCTGGGCAGCGAGACACACTGGATGCTGGGCAGTGGGGAGTGATGGTGGCGTCGGGAGCCACGAGGATCACGCCCCCTCCTGGAGGACCGCTGGTTCACTCCGAATGAGGCCAAGTGAGACACCACAAAAGAAGGTTGTGTTGAATCGGTCTCACCATAGGCCAGTTGGAGGAATGCAGGATACGGACAGACAGACTGGAGGGCCACAAACCCAGGTCTGATAGACTGGGGCATGGCCTGGACAGTAGCAGACCATGGATTGTCTGCCATGGCAGTTGGTCTACTTGGCTGGCTCCAGACTAGCATCCTTAAAAAAACAGGAAAAACAACCTCTCTCCGCTGGGTCCAGAATGGCTAGTTCATTCTGTCGCGGTTCAAGTCAGGAGAGTTTGTAGGACCCAAATGCAGGAGGAGGCAGAGGCAGAGCAGATCATTTCAAAAGGTTTAATAACTCAAAATAACTAGAATACAAACAAAATCACTGGAAGCACAAAAGGTGTCAAGACAAGACACACGCAACATACCACAATGAACTAGCAAGGAAACACTGGGATCAGGGGGGGTAGAAATACACAAGGGCACAGGTGAACAGCACTGTGATAGGCTGGGGAACAAACAGGACAAGGTGGAAACACTAGGCTAATCACAGCACAGGTTGACAAGGGAGGCAAACAGTAACAAGACAGACAGGAAACATTATGAACAATTCTACAAACTAAAAGCACACAAGGGTAAAGCAAAACACAAACAGGAACTAGGAAAACAAGAACACAATACTTCATATAAGTAACATATAAATCAGAGGAACACAACAGAAAAGTAAAACACAAACCATAACTGGAAAACATGAAAACCAACACATGTCACGGATCGTGACAGTGTGTGTGTGTGTGTGTGTGTGTGTGTGTGTGTGTGTGTGTGTGTGTGTGTGTGTGTGTGTGTGTGTGTGTGTGTGTGTGCGCGCTGTATGTCTAATTTGTCCATGTACAATATACAGTGTAAAGTATACCGTATTTGTACAGTAGCTGACATGTACAGTAATTATCCATCACAATGCATAATGTATACATATTACCTCTATTGAATGCATACTGCATAATAGTACGGTGCAAAAATAACCAGGAATTTGTATTTTATTTTATTTTATTTTATCAAAGTCACTTTTAGATATTATAGAGATTGAAGTTGCCAATACTACAATTGCCAATACTACAATTATACATTTTTCCTTGCTGACTGTCCACCAAATGTGATGACTAATGGAGATGTATCTGCATAATCCCTATGTTCATTACCTAACCACTGATCTCTCTTCTCCTATTTCCATCTGTCTGTTTGTGTCCCTGGTATATGGTGTGTGTGTGTGTGTGTGTGTGTGTGTGTGTGTGTGTGTGTGTGTGTGTGTGTGTGTGTGTGTGTGTGTGTGTGTGTGTGTATGTGTCTTGCATGTTTGTGTGTATGTGAATGTGTCCTGTGTGGTTTTCATTTTCTGTTAAAATGTTGTTGTTTTTCTAATCTTTGTGCTGCACATCTGCGACCATGTCTGTCTTCATATGTCTCTCTGTGTCTGTTTGCTTGTCATCTCTCCATGTTTGCTTGTGGCTTTGTTTATCGCTGTACGCATGCTTGTTCTGTATTTGCGTCTGCCTGGTTTTCGCTTGCGTGTGCTGCTGTGCATGCGTGTGCGTTTGCGTGTGGGAATGCTTGTCCTTCTGCGTGACTTCACCTCCCCTCGCAGGCGAACTCACCCCTCCCCATGAGCACAGCTGCCTGAGTGACGAGGACACGGTGCACAGCGCGCAGACCAAAGACCGCGGCACCTCCACGGACGCCCCGTGCCGACACACGCACTCCTCCGGACACACGCACTGCGGCTCCTCTGCTGCGGCGGGGACTCGCTCCAAAGTCCAGGAGAGGCCCCCTGCCCCGCCGCCACCCCAGAACTACACCCCAGCCCCCCTGCACCCCGCGGGGAAGGTGGATGGGGGCGGCGGGCACCACAGGGAGAGGATCCGCTACCACACAGACGTGCGCCTAGAACCCACCGAGGAGATCTACTTGACGCCCGTGCAGCGCTCCGCCGACCCGCTGGAGCCGCCGTGCGAGCAGGACCGCCCGTTCCTCTCCCAGCAGGCGGAGCAGGGGCGGATGTCCATCAGCTCGGACACGGAGGGCCCTCCGCCCTACCAGCCGCCCCTGCCCGACCGGACAAACGCCTCCATCCACGAGGAGGACGACGAGGTATATGTGCCCCCGCCTTCCTACGCCTCCTGCGTGGAGGCCCTCATCACCCCACCGGCCGGCATGACGCCGTCGGCGCCTCCGGCCCCCTCCTCCCAGGCCCTGGACCTCAGCTTGAGGACAATGGGAGGAGGAGGAGGGATGGGCGCCGGGGCGGTCCTACGGGCGGGCACCGGGGTGGAGTATGTGGACGCCAGCGACGACGCCTACGGGCCAGAGGACGAGGACGTCGACAGGATCATCATGGACGGGATGGCGAGGAGGGGCAGGGGGAAGGGCGAGGCCGCCCCGACACGGACTTCCATGAGCTCGGAGGCCAGTGGGCTGTCGTACGACTCGGTCAAGTACACGCTGGTGGTGGACTCGCACTCCCAGCTGGAGCTGGTCAGCCTGCGGCAGTGCTACCAGGGATACAGCGACGACAGCGACTGCGCCACCGTGTACGACAACTGCGTGTCGCCGCCCTATGAGTCAGCAATCGGGGAGGAGTACGAGGAAGAGGGGGAGGAAGACGAGGCTGAGGACGAGGATGGAGAGAGGCTGGGCGGCGTGCAGAGGGAGGCCACAGCCTGCCTGTCGGATGACTCCACCCCGGAGGCGGACCTGAGCTTCTCCAAGAAGTTTCTCAATGTCTTCATGAACGGACATTCGCGATCCTCCAGTAAGTCACCGCCCCCATGACATGCTAGCTACTAGAGCAGCTGGAGCAATGTTTGCACATATATATATAACTTGAAATATATAGAAATTTAACAAATCCTATGATTCTATTTTAAGCATCAGTGCTCAGCAGGCATATTGTAATTCCAGTTTATCATATAAACTCCTTTCACCTGTGCAATTTCCAGCTTCTGCCTCAGCCAATTGAGGCTCAACCAATCAGGCATTAGTATACTTTTCAGTTTGCAGTCTTCACACACAGGCACACAGGCACATACACAGATCTCCATGTGGGACACCAGCTGACAGTTAAAACGTATATCATTATGTTCCCAAGTTGCATTGTTCCCAAGTAGGTCTAGTATACATTTACACAAAATATATACAAAATATATATATTTTTTTAGAGAGCCACCTGTATAGCCCAAACCACACCAAAGGGTTGAGACGGTGTTAGTTGGGATATGTCCTGTTGCAT
Organism: Protomyctophum bolini; assembly: GCF_963924005.1. NCBI lineage: Eukaryota > Metazoa > Chordata > Actinopteri > Myctophiformes > Myctophidae > Protomyctophum > Protomyctophum bolini. The sequence continues at coordinate 12,480,806 of NC_137862.1, read as the reverse complement.
GTCGGTGGTGCTTGTATTTGCAAGTTCAAGCGCCATTCTGCCGCAAGTCGGCGCAAGTAGATGCATGTTGCAAGGAGTTGCACGGCGGGCGACCCTTTGGTGTGGTTAAGGTGCCTAGTGCCTCAAACCCCCCAATCAGGCTGTAGTAGGCCAACAGACAGGCACGCAGGCAGGCAGGCAGATGTGTGGGTTGTAGTTTCCTCTAACAGTCCTTATCTTGGATGTGCTCAATGTTCTTAAGAGGCTGTTAGAAAGCAGCGATCACAGAGCCATTAGAATCACCCAGGCGTTGTATATCAGATGGCCAGAGCATCCTGGGGGCCATAGATAGAAATGCACAAGGCTCACCAGTTTCATGCCTTATTAAAGCTGATTAATAGACTGAAATCTCTGTATTGAGTTGAATGTAATTTGCCCAATGAGTTTAACGTTGCACAGTGAAAGACTTTATTGAGTTTTCAATGGGTTAATCTTCCCTACTAGCATGCTACGGTGCCTGACAGTGAAAAATCACAACTCTTCATTTATTTATAATTTCTTGCCCTTTTTTCCTTGCTTGTTTTAAAGGCGCAGAGTCTTTTGGTCTGTTTTCTTGTCTTGTCAACGGAGAAGAGAGAGACCAGACCCACAGAGCTGTGTACAGGTGAGATAGAAGAACTACCCTTGCACAGTCAAATCAGCAATCAGTCAAATCCACTCTCACAGTCTTCACCATCACCATCATCAATGTTCTTTCAGTGCAGTGGCCAGTGGGCCTCATTTGTCAAGCATGAGCCAAGCAAACTAACATTTAGCTGCTGTCGGGAAGAAACCAGCTAACTCCAAAATGTATTTATTTTCCCAGCTCAAATGGAGTTAGGAGGTTTTGTCCATCATTGATAAAAAATAGCTGACAATGGATTTCCAAGCTAATTCATGCCGTGGTGGGGTGCGCAGTTTGCGCACGCTTATCCGACACACCAAAGGTCCGACATGCGGTCGAGTAATCACCCGTCGCTCTGACATGCGCTGTGTTGTGCTTGCGGTTAGGGTAAGGTTAGGGTTTGGGGTACGTTGTCGGTCTAGACTCTAATGACTGTCGGCCCTTTGGTGTGTCGGAAGTGAACTAAAGCCTGTACCCGCCTCTGCAGCTGCTCTGCTACGCAGAGGAGAGGCCTTAACCAGCTAACTGCAGACCACCCCCTCTGATGCAGCTGGTTTGGCAGACATTTTCTCTCTCCAGGGTAATTCCAGCCAATTCTAAGAATTTGGCCAATGTGGACAACTTGGCAAAGCTCTGACCTCCTCATGTGGCTGACAATCCTGACATGTTTCTTTTGTGGTGTTTTCCCCCCTTTGCCTCCAGTTTTATGTCAAACCATTTTGTGTACCAACAGACTCAGCATGAGTCAACAAACTGATTAGAAAGGCGTTGGTAATATTGCTGAACTCACAGAAAGAGCACATTCAGTGTGAGACTCATGGCAAATTGCACCGCTCATTGTCACAGGAGACAATTCCCACCTGTGGACATTAAAGTCAGTTAATGCTTAGTGTTGTTATGGGAAAACAATGTTTCCACAGAAGGGTCAGGGCTTGACAAAATGTATTCAGAGATGATCATCACAGCAGGAGCTGGCCTGGGCTCCACACCCCTCTAGCCCCAGTTGGGCTAAACACCCGTGGGCCAAAGCCCCCTGAGGTGTCATCTTAGACACCTTTTATGCCTGGTATGGAGTGGACTGAGAGACACTACAACAAAGATGCTGACAGGTCAAGAATACAGAATCAGATGTTACCAAATCTCAACAAACTGACAACAGGAGAGAATAGTGAAGTAGAAAATAGCCCTTGGAACAGCTGCTGACAAAAACAACAGGAGCCTGTGACGAGACCCCCTGTCATGAAGTTAAACACTTGACAGTCCAAATCAGATACAACAGAAATTACCAGGTAATTAACAGTTAATGTACACATTGGCCTTGTATAAATTCTGTAACAGTGGACATTCATTCATTGACTTGATGTGAAATATAGGCCTACAGATGACACCAGATTTACTTTAACAGTTATTTCTTGCAGGCTTTGGTCTTCCCCGGCCAGACACTCTTACACTACATTACTGACACTCACTTCATCCGTCTTTTGTCTGAAATATTGCGTGCGTGCGTGCGTGCGTGCGAGGGTGCAAATTGTGCTGGCTGTATTTATACGTAGCCAGTAGGCTAGATTATATACAGTCATACGTGTAGATAATGGTGTGTTGTGTAAGATTCATCAAATGGTAAACAATGATTACACAAGGGTCTTCGCCATGGGAAACCAAACCTCTACTGCTCAAGCATTCAGTACAAATGTATTCCAATTTGTATCTTGGGACTGTGAAATTGTATTCTCAGTATGCGACCGAATCAAAGTGCAATACTATATGTTTTTCATTTGTGGCTGTGGCAGGTTTGTTCCCCGACATGATGATGAGTTAGAGCTAGATGTGGATGACCCGCTGCTGGTAGAGGTCCAGGCAGAGGACTTCTGGTACGAGGGCTACAATATGCGCACGGGTGCCCGCGGCGTCTTTCCTGCATACTACGCTATGGAGGTGAACAAGGACTCAGAGAACTACAATGGTACGTTACCACTGTCTGTTTTATTCCCTGAACCCATGACACAAAAGGTGGGCCATTTAATACAGGGGGTCGTTTCTTTTTCTGTTCTTTTATTTTTATTTTGTTCTTTTATTTTTGTTGAAGAGCACTTCAACAGATGGTATTTAATGGGGAGGCAGGGGAGGATTGCTCATTACATTTCAGCACCCAGATTTAATCGGCAACATTCCGGTCACAAGCACGCTCCTCTAACCTAAAGTCATCACTGCTTTATTCATTCATTCAAGTTTAATTTATTCTCTAAATTACACTGAGTAATCAAACTCATTTTCAGTGTTGTCGAGTAATACAATTACATAGAAACAAAACATCACAATACATCAGAAGATCAGAAAAAAGGTATACATGTGAATTACATAAATAGGTTTACAAATAAAAAGCTAAAACAATTTTCAAAATCTCAAATTTCAAAAATCTAAAAACAGTTACATATTGTGGGGGTCTGTATGCTCACCAAGGTATACAGTATGGTTAAATACCTATTTTACAAACATGAAAAATACTGTAGATTGATGAGTTGAACCAAGAAAATGAATGGTGAGATTTAATGTCAGTGTAGTGTACAAATTCTGTGATATCAGTGCAGTGGTTGAGCACTGTATGGTGTAAAAATTAGGTTGGCACCTTCATGTGAGTCAGAGTCAAAAGTCAAGTGTATCAGGTTATGGATTAACCGTCCTTGTTTTGCTTATTTCTGCCCTTTTTACAGTAAAGAGCAGTGAATGGATGGATGGATACAGACTTAAATTTCTGGGTTCAGTCCAGGTGCCCTATCACAAAGGAAATGATGTTCTGTGCGCAGCTATGCAGAAGGTATAGTGTACGAGACTTACATTATGTGAATGCAAATGTAAGAACATAGTACTCGACCATACTTTATTACTGCTGGCCTAATCCACTTCCTTAATAGCCTGGCTAATAAGCCAGACTCAAATCACACTGTCGTGTGGTATGGCAATTATTTTTTTGCCAACGGCTGATTCGGTCTGGCTTATTATCCAGGCTACTTCCTTAAGCCATGGAGGATGCTGTCACACTCAAGACTTTTAAACATGAGATGTATTTGTCATCTGTGTGACTGCCCACAGATCGCCACCAACAGGAGGATGACAGTCCAGTACAACCCACCTTCTACTTGTATTGTGGAAATCAGCGTGAAAGGCATCAAGCTGGCGGTGCAGGATGATTACTATGCCTGTGACAGGGTGAGACATGAAACTTCTGTCTTTCTGTCTTTCACACGCACGCACACACACGTCAGACCATTAAAAGTGCATTGCCCTCCTGTGGGCATTATTGGGGTACTCCAAGGAAAGTTGCTAAAAGCCTTTATTAAAGCACTATGCCACCGTATTAAAATATGGAGTCAGGTGCTTAATGTCTGTTTTGGGGTCTGGAGTAAGGGTTTTATGTCACACTACACTCTGTTTGAACTGTTATATTTTGCTTATCTCTGCCCACAGAGTAATGAGTGCAGTCACTTCTTCCACTTGAAGAACGTCTCCTTCTGTGGCTATCATCCCAAAAACAGCAAGTGAGTAAAGGGCAGGGACCGTTTTCATATAACATTCAAGGAGCCCTCTGAGTTTCAGTAGCTTAGGTAGTAGCCTGACCCAGCATTGTGTGTGTGTGTGTGTGTGTGTGTGTGTGTGTGTGTGTGTGTGTGTGTGTGTGTGTGCGTGTACTGTATATATAGACATAATGCCACACATCATGAATGCAGGACCTGCTTCCTGGGATGCATGCACATTCCCACAAAGCCAAGGAACAACCCCCATTCCATTTAAACGAGCCTTCCCGCATCCGAATCGGTCGAGAAATGACAGTTACAGTACCATGTGGGGGTCCCTGGGGGGGACCCCCACATGGTACGCATTCCTGGGACCCCCAGGAATGCGCCCAGGGGGCCACCCCAGTTCCGGCGAGCCTTCCTGCATCCGAAACAGTCGGGAAATGTCAGAGTTACCAACACATAGGGACATGGTAAATGGTAAATGGTGCATTTATATAGCGCCTTTATCCAAGGCGCTTTACATAGATTGTGCATTACATTCACCCATTCACACACCGATGGCAGCGGAAACCATGCAAGGCACCAACTAGCACATCGGGAGCAATTAGGGGTTCAGTGTCTTGCTCAAGGACACTTCGACAGTAACCTCTGGGGGAGCCCGGGTTCGAACTGGCAACCTTGCGGTTCCCATCCAGGCACTCTACCCCTGAGCCACCGCCGCCCCATGCGTCATGCATAGGGTTAGCTGCGTAATGGAGTGGAGGCACCGCTCAAAAAGAAATCTCCCCATGGTGGCCTATAACTCTTTGTTTTTTTGTTTAAGTTGAATAACTCCTGATATGCCTGGTTGTGTATCAAGAAGAGTTGAGAACATATTTTTATCGTGCTGATGAACCTGTTTGGAGTCAAATAAGTTGTATGTCTTGTCTGCAGGTATTTTGGCTTCATCACCAAGCACCCAGCAGACCAGAGGTTTGCCTGCCATGTCTTCGTTTCTGAAAATTCCACCAAACCCATGGCAGAGTCAGTAGGGTGAGTTTGGCTTCCTCACAGCTTCAAACCTTCATTTGACATACATTTGTGCATGTTTTAAAGTGAAATTCTAGAGCCACATTTACTACATTTACTATTACTATAGCACCCCGCACAACAAACTGGTAGCATCCCAACAGGTCGAAATGGACCGTGACAGTCCACTACAAAGTAAACATTAACCAAACCACAAAGGTTTTGTACATACTCATAGTGCATGCTGCCTCTGACTAGCCACGTTTAGCCATAATGTTCTTAGGTGTAATAAAAGGCAGAAAGTGGGACTGAGAGAGAGTAGCTTTCAAATTCAAACTGGTTAGGACATTTGACACAATTACCAGTTTTGGAATAACTACCTACCTACAGGTACTGTAGAGTTAAGTATCACTGCAAGCTCTATAATACTAACTGTAAACGTTCTCTTGACCTCCAGGAAAGCCTTCCAGTTATACTATAAGGAGTTTGTGGAATTCTCCTGCCCAACAGAGGATATCTACCTGGAATAGCTCCACCCTGCCTTACACCCTGTACAGTACACTGTATCATAACATAATGTTGCATGGAGGACCAACATATCTTTAAAAGAAAAGATAAATCACAAACTAATACTTCTGAAAAATAAGCAGAAGGAGAGACATGGGTGGTGTTAGGATGCTTTGTTCGAGACTAAAGCCTGCAGCATACTACAAAGTACAAACAAAGTTAAACTTATCTCGGCTTTGGCAGGTCTTGCTGAGCCAAAGCTCTCTCGAAGACAAAACAGTTTTATACTCGATTTGAACGTTACACCCCGCCTACTGTATAAAGTGCCGGAACAGCGATTGGACTATGGATCTCTGCTGTTTGTTTACATCAACCTCCGAAGTGCTTTGACATAAATTATCTTGGAGATGTTGACATTTCTGGAGACAGACAGTGGACAATGTGTAATCTCTCTGCATTAATGAATTGCCATCAGACAGGGATTGGAGAGGTTTGTAGTTTCTACCTCCTAAACTCCTGACTCAACCTTTCTTTCTCTCAAAATTGCCCATGTTTACGTTGCTGGCAGATTGCAATAATAAAGCAGTATAAATGACGAGCGCATTGAGTGTCTGACCAAATCACGCACGGTGTTCGCTTTGGTGTCTCTGCTGTGGCGTTCGGCTAGTTCGAAACGAACCTGAACAAGGCACTGCGTTTGTTTGCTCTGCAATGACCTAATTGTGTTCTTGTTGACCTGCTGAAGCCTTCATATGGAGTATGCTGCAGAATTTAGATGTTGATAAGAATTCAGCAGAGAGAGGAAAGAGATCAAGAGCCATGATGAAACATTATGCTGGTAATCTCAGACTGTCCACAATAAAGCAACTATCATGTCAACACAGCCACAGTGATGGTTAGACTTAATGGGACAATGGACCATAGGCCTGGGAGCAGAATAAGATAATTTACAATGCATAGCTACAGTATGTATGGAATCAAAGTTTCAGTTGAAAGGGTTTAAATAGCTTCAGAAATAGCATAGCCCATTGTGCCCCTTAACCTGACAGTGGATGGAAGTACACTTTTCTCTATGGTGAATGGTGTATGGCCTTTCTGGTGACACTATTTCTACAATAGTGCAAATACAACGGCCTCCATTAATAGCTATTTGTCTCCCTTACAGAGACCAGGCAACCAGGCTCAACCACATGAACCCTAGCAACCCTATTTTTCTTCCTATAATTGGAAAAGATAGGCAAACATTTGCGGAAAATAGCTACATTCTTAAAAGGCATCGAAACACTTGTAGATCAGCTATTTTTGGCCAAGAGATTTGATATAGAGGGGGAAAAAGGGACCACGGTACAGACCCATGGAACTCCATCAACATAGTATATATTATAGGGGTTTAAGTCGTTAGGAACTCGAAGAGTCTGGGTTTGAAATCTATTGAAACAAATTTGGAGTAGACATTTTCCCTAACTAGATGAAGATTGTTGGTTGATGAGGTGATCAGATTATCCTCCATTTTTGCAACACCAGAAACAAATAGACATTCTACTTGTCATATCCACTCAAAATCTAACACGGGTTGAATGCGACCATATGAGAGGATATTACCCTCTGTGCAGTCCAAACGGTGCTCATAAGGAAGCAAAAGCGAGGAAGACATTGGTGTCTTTCAGATCTTCACTAGTAGTGCCTCTTTTTCTTACCATCTGATTATTGTAACTTTTCAGAGTTAACATTATTACAATATTTTCAAGCAATTACCACAAAGTGTGTGTGCTGCATTTTAGAGATGGGAAACAAATTGCGTTCCGGCAGGGTGTGTGTTTGATGTGGCAAAGACAAAGGCAAAATGGCTGACAAAGGGGACTTCTTACTGCCTTCTCCATGATTTAACATTAATTAAGTATATAGCTAAATAAATATGTGATCTACTGCTTACAAGAAATGGAATTTCTGTAAAAAAAAAGAAAAAGAAAGAAAAAATTCTCAGCGCAGTCATATCACAAACCCCTCCCCCTTGTTTGTTGTTTTCAGTGGTCTTTGTCAAAAGACAGCTTCCTAAAGTCTACAAGGAAGTCAGCCATTGTTACTGATTGCAGCCGTTATCTTGTATCTTATCCCAGTAAATCAGGCAGATGTATGTGAAATGTTATGCAGCAGGAGCTTTGACAAAATGGTGTACAGACAGGCCATATATAAATAAATAATTTAATAATTGTAATTACAGATATTGTATGGAATCAATCTGTAGTATGTGAAATTCTCTCTTATTTTATTATTTTCTGATGTGTGAATTATTCTTTATTTAAAACTTTTAATGCTGAATATTGTGTCCTGTCATTATTCATTGTTATGTTAATGTCGTAGTATGCACACGCAGCGACGGCTCCAGAAAATTGTGACTAGGGGTGTTATGGGCGGGCTGGCTATTTAGAGCGGGGCTAATGAATCTTGGTTTACATAGAAGTCCCCTTGCCCCCCCTGTGCACACGTGGACTAGAGAGGGCTGATGTAATCGATGCAGTTCCATTTCCACAAGGAAATTATGAATTCAATAAATACTGCCACACAAAACACACAAACGAAATATTTAGTACATCCAATGATTTAGAATTTATAAATTCTTTACAGTACAACAAGGATACATTGTGATAAATAAACATGAATTAAATAGTGAACAACACAGTCATTTTGTATGTAATTGTTTAGAAAACAGCAGATATAGCGTTGCATCAGAAACAAGGGGTGCATGCACAGGTGGAAAGTAAGTGTGTACATATAATAAAATATTGTACTTTTTTGCCAGCTGCATGTTGATCAACCTCTACTAGCGAACTTAGTAGCGACCTAGTAGTGACCATTGGCTGCCTCCTAAGCCAATGGGAGGCTTACCTATATAAAACCCATAGTCTGACTCTGGAGTCTGAACGGCATAAAACCCATACTCTGAATGCTGCAACGCGAAGCCATGAGGTAGAGGCTGAGGCATGCAAACTGATTATAGCAGTTCATAAACGGAGGCTTAATTGCTACAGCTCGGCCTCAAACAAATGTTTGGTGGGGGGAGGGGCAGAACACCAGCAATCAGCAATCAAACACAAATTTGAAAGTTTGGTCAAACCATGTGACTCCCATTGGAAAAACATTGTGGTGGCCTAAAAAAAACAAAAGAATGACCAAAGATTTGTTTGGTGGTGTTTGATACGTCCGTCATTGTTGTTTTTTACTTTAGGCCTATCTTCAATTTTCAATACTTTTACTTCCACTCCACTACATCTGGGAGCCAAATATTGTACTTGTAGGCTACTCCGCCACTTAGAAAACGTACTACTTTTACTTTTGATACTTAAAGTATATTTTGTTGCCAATACTTGTTCTACTTTTACTCAAATGCATTTTGAATGCTGGACTTTTACTTTTACTATGCTGGACTACTTACAACAGAGTATCTTTATATTTTAGTATTGATACTTTTACAAAATCTCAGTGAATGATCAGCATTTCTTCCACCAGTGGTTGCACATGGAACACTTTCAGGCTGTAATTGTCTCTGTCTCAAACTGCTTCTTCCTGCCGTCCATGCCAGCCTTGTCCTTGTCGTCCACGTTCTTCCTCCAGTCACCTGCCACCTCCTGGGGGGAACACAAATAAAACTCTGGGGTGTTAATTCAACACTGTAAGTGTCAAAATGAACCTCAATTGTTGTGCTCTCACAGAGTTTGATTAACGCAAGCAATGCAAGCATAGCACAAGTATAATTAATTTGCTTCATGGTGTACATACGTACACATGCACACACGAGCACGCACACACACACACACACACACACACACACACACACACACACACACACACAGACACACATTTTAGTTCTTTATTTGGCACCTAAGGATACAGGGCACCTTTTCCTCCACAAAGACAAACTGCCGAAACAGAGCAGTATTTAATTGGCAGGTTGTTTGGCTTGGCTCTTTGTCATGCCAAACAGTTCAGTTTATGTACATGGCCCAGGCTTCCAAATGTCAGTATGGCGAATCTATATCGGTACCAAAGGATTGTTATGATTCTAAGTAATGGTTGGTAGTGGTACTTAGAATGTTTATCTTGAAATGCCTGGTCCTGTACAAATCAAAGACACAGCCTACCTCCAGAATCAGGATTGCTGCACTGGATGGCATACATGTTTTAACTGCATCAGTGGCTCAGGTATAGGGTGGCTGGTATAGTGGCCGGATGGGAAGGTTCTTAGTTTGATCCCGGGTTCCCCCAAAGTATTAGTGTTGAAGTGTTCTTGGGTAAACCCCTAATGTGAGTGTGAACCCCTAATTACTCCTGATGTGCAGGTTGGTGCCTTGCTGCCTTGCATGGTATCCTCCGGCATTGGTGTGTGAATGGGTGAATGTAATGCACAATCTACGGTGCACAGAAACAAACACAAGGCCTAATATGCCTTACATTATGATGACTTGTATGATAGGAAGAAGAATGTTTTCTTGGTTGATTTTTATTAAGACTTTCTCTTATTTTGTGTGTTGTCTGTTAATGTGATAGGGTCATTTTTGTCAGAAAATGATAAAAAAAATAATGAAGCCTGATGAGTATGACTTTGTAGATCAGCTATGTTGGTTCCTGGTGATCGATAAGCCTACTGTCGTAGCCATAGGACATAAATATAAATCAGGCTTTAGGAAATGAAATCAGAATAACTTTTATGGTTCCACTCACCTCCTCCTTAGCTTCTTTTTTGACCTGTTTGAGGTTGGACCTCAGATCCATGTTTTTGTTCTGTTTGAAGCCCAGCTGGAGCGCTGCCAGCATTTGCTGGGCCGACATGCGCACTTTCTTCAGCTCTGGCTTCTTAAACTTCCCATTCAGGTCCCGGATTTTTATCTTCAGGTCGTCAATCTGACAGACAAGACAACAACAACGACCGTTCACACCTGCTTATAGCATTTTGTCCTGCATGAACATTCTGTATATTTCAAGATAATGCTTTCTGTTCGTGTTGGTGTTGTACTATTACACAGAATTCTGTCTCTGGAGTTAATTTTTTTGCAGTGAAATAGTTTAGGCTACATTACTTTGTACTATTGGTATGCTACTTTTTAACGCTACAAAAACCACAATGCATGATCCCAATCTACGTGTACATATACACTCTCAGAATTTCATAAAATCTTTGTCCTGTATGACAATGGGGGGAGACCAAATGACCAATAGGAGACATTGTAGTGACTCCTACTCACATCCTTATTGTTCTTTGTCGACTTGGTTTCGGAGTCGTAGCGCTCGTCGTCAGCTAGGTCAATTTCCTTGTGGAACTTCCTGCACAGCTCCTGCCGAGGTGAGGAAGAGAAGATACACATTCAATTAAAAAAATCTTGGTGCACTCCAGGACATTTCTCCTCTAACCCCACTATGGAATTTGAAAAAGAAAGAAAGAAAGAAAGATTAAGTTATACAAGGACAGCATGGTGCTCATTTCATTACCTGGAGCTCCTGTTGAGAACCAGGGATAGAAAGTGGAGGGCAGTTCTCCTCCATGTATCTCTTCTCCTCCTCCACCAGCTCCAGTGCTGCCTGTGCCACCAACTGCCCACCGACCTGAAGCATCAAGCTCTGCCAGAGAGAGATGATCAACATTTAATTTAAGTTAGATTAATTTCAATTCAATTCAAATCAAATTCAACTTTTACTTCTGCTCCACTTAGATTTCTGACCACATGAAATAGCAGCCCTATTCTGTGCTTGTAATAGGCAAGCATTTGGCATAAATAGCTAAACTAATAGAAGATCTACAAGTGAACATTCAGTGCAAATAGGAGATCTACATGCTCAGAATGCATCGCGTTGTGAACGCGATGCATTCTACACCAGAATCTCTTTGCAGAACATGGCTGATCTACAAGCAAATTGTGAGCTTGAGGGGTGAATGGGGTGAATGAAAGCATATCACACGACCTTTTGTAGAGTGCCATGATCAGCACTGTCTCAACATACCTTCAGTTGATAACGGCGGCTTGATGACATCCTTTTGTTGCTGTGGAGAAAGACAAAAGGTTTGGGAGTAAGAAACATGGCTTCAGCAGAATGGCCTTCACAACTACATGTGAACTCATCCACTGCATTGATATCAATTAAAATGACAATGATCATGAAAAAGAAAATAGCACTTACTCTGACATCTTGACCAAAAAGCTGATTTCCAACCCTCTGACTGGGGAAAGAGAAGTTATACTGTAGCTGCCTGTGATCAGTCCTCTTTGCCCAGTGATCTACCTGCAGCCTTGGCTATCACAACAGGATCTGAGCCTTGTGAGGACTTGCCTGCCTTGCAGTCAGATAGTCCAGCCTTTTTCTGAGGGAGGAGCACAATGTCTTTCTATATTTGACCGGTGAACAGGCCACCAGGTGTCTTCAGATGCTGCTGCTTCTGTGCATTCCAGAGGGGGGTCTCGGGGGCGTGGTCTTACAATATACCCCCGAAACCAAGCATCTAACAGCTGACACTGTAGCTGGTCTGCTTCCGGTAATTTCCCTTTGATACGAGAATAAGAATACCTCAAAACTCTTAAATACCTCACTGCAAGATTCTTGTTTAGATTACATCAGCTATAGGCCTACTGGCAGCCAATATTTAATATTCTCATATTTTGTCATGGGGCCTGGCATTCCAAGCAGCTCCCATGCATAAAAAAGTGGATTCTGATTTCTTATATTTAGCTGATTAATGGTCATGCATATACTATAAAACACATAATTAGTTATTTTAATGAAACTTCACTTAAACTCTATAAGACTGAGGCTAATACTATAGTAGCATGATACTGTCTTTCATAACTACTGGCTAGTGTAATCATTTCAATTGGGAATGGTTAAAAAGCTTAAGGTGACTGGTCCGGTGGTCCCTCACCAGCTGATGTCCCTTGTGGGTGATGGTGGTGCTGTGTGTGTGTGTGTGTGTGTGTGTGTGTGTGTGTGTGTGTGTGTGTGTGTGTGTGTGTGTGTGTGTGTGTGTGTGTGTGTGTGTGCGTGTGTGTGCGTGTGTGTGTGTGCGTGTGTGTGTGCGTGTGCGTGCGTGCGTGCGACAGCTGCCCTAATCAAGGTGGCTCTCTTTATTGATGTTGTCACTTCTGACTCAACAGGTGGTCAAGGAGCCCCCACAGGGCTGGATCACTGAAACAGAAGTACATTCACAATCATACAGTACTGTACCACTGTAACCATGCACCAAATAGCCGGTCTACAAGCTCGCAACGTGGCGCAAAGCAAAGCGTTGTGCGCTTGGAGATTTGCTATTCTCGACCTGAAAGGTTTAGGAACCAGGCACTCCTGTAAACAGTTGGAGAGAGTTTGAAGGTTGTTGATATAGGCCTTATCGACCAGGAATTCAGGAATGATTTGACTTTTTTTTTTTACAATATCGTGATGTGTCCCGATTTTTTATGTGTCCCGATTTTTTTTAATGAATATTGAAGTTGTGCTCCATGGTCGTGAGTCATCATGATGATGATGATGATGATGATGATGATGATGATGATGATGATGATGATGATTAATATTACGGGATAATACAACAGAGAGAGAGAGAGAGAGAGAGAGAGGGGGGGGGGGGGGGGAGGGAGTGGATGAAAGTAAAGAGGCAAGGAAAGCAAATGGTCAGGATCCCCCCCATAGCATAAGCAGAGTGCTGAAAGGGGGGGTGACTGTCAGATACAGTCAGCCATATCTGAAATAGACACGTTTATCTTATTCATCCTCCCTGAGGGATAGGAGCACTACTGAATTTGGTGACCCCTTTAACCTTTCCTTTAGCACCAATTTAAGGGCCATTTAAAAAATCTGGTCCACAAGATTCGATACACCACCAAAATACCCATGTACCTGGCTGTCTAAATACTTCCTTAATGTTAACGAAGTCCACACCCACAACAAACCATGTAAAACACAGATTCGGCACAAACAAGGGACTAAATTATTTTCGCTCCTATGCCACCAAAATGTGAAACGCCCTACCAACAGTCATTAAGACATGCAAATCCCTTGACTCCTTCAAAACCGCACCTACGGAGGCTGCAATTCTAAACTGGCCCCCGTAAATTCGGAATCCCCCCCCCCTTTTTTTCCTCTCACTGTATATGTTTCTTTTCCCTTTTTCTTCCATTATGATGAATTCCTGTTCTGTTCTTATATAGAAGTGTCTATTTGTACGTCTCTAAATGTTTTGATAAACTGTTAATAAATATTTCAATCAATCAATCAATGATTTGGTGCCTATGATAACTATTGTCTGCCTTTTTAATATATGTATTTATGTACTGTATGGATGTATATTTCTTGAATGGGAGTCTATCAAAATTCGGATTCACTCATTATGGTTCATTGTCCTTGTCATGTCTTTGTATATTCAATCTTTTTATTTTATTTTATTTTATACAATAGTGTTGTGCCTGAGCTGTTTTTCTTTTCTTTCTTTTGTTGTTTGTTATTATGTTCTTGTTGTGTAATGTCTGTTTATAAAATATATAAAAATAAATAAATCAAACTAATATAAAAGTAAGGCAGACTGCCACGTGCAGTGCCAGTTCTGGATGTGCTTGGAGTTGTGGAGCTTCGACCGCCCTACGTCCTTCAAATGGGCCTTGAGCTTGTTTGAGGGTCCTAGCGGGGAAGTGGAGCTACCATCAACGATGAGCCAGGGGGAAGGAAGGTCCTCTGACACCGAGCGCGGAGCTTCGGGAGTGGACACACATGGAATGGTGAGGGAGAAGGGAACAACCGCCTAACCAGCCAGATCAGCCGAATCAACCCAGACAGATGCCGCCACAGATCACCCTCACATCCGACAGTAGACATCCATCCCCCAGATATTTGTGCTTCTGTATTTTTCTATCCTATAACTCACGGTTTTATTGTCAAAATATATTTTATTTCAAAAATATAAACAAAACAAAAAATAACATTGACCGATTCACATACAAAGTGGTACAATGTAGTTCTATCATCGTTTTCCCTTTTAAACAGTAATTTAGGTTTTAACAGAGGTTTGTCCCATAATGCATTGTTGAATATTTTTTTGATTGGTTCCCACTCAATGGCCGGCCCACCTCTCCTCCACACTCTCACGCACGCACGCATGCACCTACACATTTTGCCAAACATCACACTCTCCTATCCTCCTGGTGGAGACCTGTAAGGGCACTTTTCTAGTTAATTTCTGCATCTCTTAGTATAGGGCCCATTTCCATTTAACCAATATAATGCATTTGGATGGCAGATCTGCAAGTTCAGTGTCTTGAATGAGATGTGCTCATTGTGCTGTGCCTGTGAGTTTGCATATCTGCTATTTTCCAGCATAGGACCGTTGCACAGTGAAGTATAAACAAGGCCTTAGGATTTATAAGTCTATCGTTTTTAGAATCCTCATATCCACATATCCCAAGCCGTGCAAATACAAAGTTGGCGAGGGTCAAATGAGACATTATTGTAAATAATAAATAAATAATTAAGTTGTTTGCAAACGCTATAAAACACAAGTGAAGGAGTGCAAATCTCTGCGAGTTGTATTTTGCAGACACGTGAAGCAGTGAAAACACAAGTGAAGCAGTGAATACATTTGCGACGTGTGATTTGCGAGGTTTAAAACACAAGTGAGGAGACCTAAAATACATGTGACGAATGATGGTATGTGTGCCGAATAATGCCATGTTTTTACTTCCATAAAACACTTCCATCACAGTATTTCTACATTGCATACAGTTATTACTGAGTAGTGAGTACTTTTTCCACCACTGACTCAGAGAGTTGGTTTCACCACAGGGAGGCGCTGTAAGCTCATACTTTAGGCTGTAAGTCATTGAAGCGTCGAACTGTACATTAACATTAGGAAATGAAATGCCAATCGCAATACGTCTCTATCTACACTAAAAACATCTGATCAGACAACAGATCTCCTCCTGGTTTTTTTTTTATAGTAGGGCATACATTAAATACTTTTTTATATGCAGAACTATAGCCAGTGCAGAACTCGCGGAACCTCAATCGTCAAGTATCCGCGTTGCACATCGGACGTATATATCTGTGCATCAGTAAATTCAACTTGCTGCAGCGGTGGATATGTATTTGATTAAGGCATTTATAAGGCATTTATCGCTGATCTAATATATTGCATGTGGAAAAAGATATCAGAGTAATATTCAAGGTGTCTTGCTGTTTATCCATGTGCATGTTTGCGTCAGAAAACTCAGAATGCATGTATTACATTGAGTGCACTGGGTCGTTGGAAGAACAACTTCGCAGACAATAGATCATTGATTGAATAACACTCAATCTTTCACTTCTAACGGTAAGTAGTAATAAATCAGTGCCAGATTAGAATACTGGGTTATTAAGTGTAATAATTCAGCATGGGCTCGGCTGTACTCCAGACTTATTTTTTTTTATTGTGCGTGCTTGTGTGTATGCGCGTGCGTTACGCGCGTGTGTGTGCGTGCCACCACAACAACATCAAACAAATTCCCTTTCTGATCTGCATCTTTGATTGATTGATTGATTGATTTAAATATTTATTAACAGTTTGCAGAATTACAGTACAATTCAAACAACTCAATACAAAGACTGTTAACTGTGAGTGGATGTCATGTCAACATGTCTGTAACTTACAGAAATCTAAAATTACTGACTGTAAGTAACCTATCCACAAAGTGCTTCTGAGTTAGCCTGGTAAATCATCCTAGTGGGCGTTTTGCAGAAAACCAAAAAGTGGAAAAGCCAAACAGCATGCACAGTGATTCACAAACACCAATTGACTCTCACTTCCAGTTTTTGAATGTAAACTGATTTGTAAAGCATCAACGTCCTTTCCCTGAGCGGTACTTCCGCCAAAATCCTGCAACTTCCTGCCCAAAACAAATGATAGCCTCTACAGCTTAGGTCTTGCCCAGTGTGAGTGCTATGGGGCCTGATTGATCTGCAGAAGACTAATGAGGAATAATGTGAATTCATGCAACCGGGATGGTTTACCAGGCTACTTCTGAGTCATTGTCAAGTGACGTTTTCACTTTTCAGATGTGGCTTAATGTTTATTGAACTGGCTCTCTGATCTCCCCCTTTCCTCAGCCATGTCTCAGGGGAGCCAACATGGCAAGTGGGCTGTCTCTAGCAGTGATGACGATGATGAGCAGCTCAGCTCAGCTCAGCCTTCCAAACATGCAGACTCTACCTCTCATCACCTGGCCTCTGTCTCCTCTACCTCTCATCACCTGGCTGACTCCACAACCAGACACAACCTTCCTCCCACACCCACGACAGTCGTGAAAACAGAATCCAATTTGTCACCGGTTAGGACGGCCCCATCCACTCTTGTCATCGGCTCTGAAGCGAGGCAACTGGCCCATACCAGCCAGTTGAGGCCGGTGAAATACGAATCCAGTCCCTCACTAGCCGGAAAGCGGAAGAAGGAGACGGACGACTCGGGCTGGGCTCTTTCGGATAGTGACGATGATGATGGTCGGAATGGAAAGGAACGTAGCTCAGATCTACCCTCAGATCCACACAGGTCTAGTCCAGTTCCTAGAGCCAAGAAGCCGAAGGTGGAGTCGAAGCAAGAGCGCCCTCCAAGTCCCCACGGGAGAGTTTACTACGTGGATGAGCCAGAGGACTTCTTTGAGAGAAGTGTACCTTGCTCTAATGACACTTACAGGTTTTACCTCAACAAGGTGACTGGGCTGGACAAGAAATACAACACTGGGGCTCTGCATATCAAAGGTAAAGCATATACCATGTGGGGTCCTCATCCTGGCTTTGGTTTTGGTTTGTTTTGGTTTTTATTAACTTTATAGTTTACTTTAGTTTATTGTTGTGATGTTTATTTGACAGTTGAAGGAAAGCAAAATTGTACAGGCATTTTTAAAGTGACATTTGTAACTCGGTTTAGATGTGTTTACATTAGTTCAGTTCATTTACATGTAGTTTTGCTTAATTGACAATATAGGAAATTATGCATAATGAAAGTGTTGGCAGATGGAAGGTGAGCTTAGGTGACTTTGGTTGAAAGCTGAATATGAATTGCTTCAAATCCCTACTTTTGTTCAGTTTATTTCTCTGACACGACGATAAAAAAATGGCTGTAACCAGCCTAAAGATGAAAGAAGTGGCGTTTCTTTTGTTTGTAAGTTTGTATAAAGAATACATTAACAATTAATCATGGATTTATCTTTAATCAGACATCCTGTCTCCATTATTTGGGACATTGAAGGAGTCAGTTCAGGTAAGAGATTCTTCATGCAGTTGTATCATCTTAAAATTCTGTTTTGCATTTTGCAGGTCTAATGATGAGAATTTAAAGTATTATTTCTGTAAGGTACCTTACTTAGCCTGAAAAGACGAGTTGAATTGTTCTCATTGCTCTTTTCTAGTTTAACTACTGCTTTGATATTGCCTGGATGGTTCAGCAGTATCCACCAGAATTTAGGTAAGGCCTGTTCTTTATCAGCTATCACATAATACTCATCTACAATGTCTCCCTTTCAGCCTTAAGTTCCTACGGTCTGTCTCTCCTACAGTACACTGTCTCCCTCTCAGCTTTCCTACCGTCTGTCTCTCCTACACTGTGTATACTGTCTTGTCTTTCTGGTGGTGAAGCAGTAAAGCATTCAGTGTGATGTTGATTGTTCAGGAACAAGCCAGTTCTGATAGTCCACGGAGACAAGAGGGAGGCCAAAGCTAGATTGCTGCAGCAGGCTAAACCCTACAGTCACATCAGCTTCTGTCAGGTACTGTACACAGCTCACCTCACACACCACATGGAAACACTCCCATCACATTGGGATGTGATGTGCTAGGGCTGGCCAAGTAACCGAACATCTAAACCAATATGTAGAAGAACCAATATCATCTTGCTCATTAGGTTAATCGAATACTCGAGAAGCATTTATTTTCAACAAATCAACATAAAGAAAATATATCTTTAGTTTATTATCGACTAATGACAACATAAGTCTGTATTGTATTATACTTTGTTGTACAATGGTGACGTATAAAAATAGTGAAAATAGACACTTTTTTAAATTAAAAATGTAAAATGTTTGAAAGTTGTTGCCTGTAATGACATGCGCAAAATAGACGCGCCAAGTTTAAAGTAGTTAATGGGATATATTTTGTCCTTGCAGGCTAAACTGGACATTCCTTTTGGAACTCATCACACGTAAGCCTTCTCTCTGCTCCTGTGTGCCATGTCTGTCAGTTCTGTTGACACTGTTTCCCTGGCATTGTCTTAAAAGTTTAAAAACTGGTCGAATATAAGGCGATCGCACCCTGCCTGTCCCTGGCTTCTCTATGTTAGGATGACAGAGAAAACTCTGTGCCTCCTGGGAAATGGTGTAGGAGAGACCGACTGAGAGTGAGACAGTGTAGGAGACATAGACAGTGGGAAAGCTGAGAAGGAGTACAAGGGTCACTGAGCCACAAAATTAACCATTAACAGATATAAAACTCTTCACAGGAACAGTATGCTAATATTCCCGAGATTCCTGATAGCAATTATTTAGGAGCCCACTTGTAGTACCCTCACGACAGGGGCCCACTTGAAGTACCCTCACGACCCACCAGTAGGCCCTGGCCCACAGGTTGAGAATCACCAATGTAGCAGACAGTGTAGTCATGGCATGTATACTAGTGCCTTGCCTTTGTATTGATACTGCTGTAGTTCATCTTCCATATTTGTTCTTGGTTCAGGAAAATGATGCTGTTGTGGTACGAGGAGGGCTTCAGGGTCGTCATTACCACCTCCAACCTCATCAGAGCGGACTGGTACCAGAAGTCACAGGGGTCAGTCCACAGGAACAATTCTTCATTCACTTATATAATTATTATAATTGGCATAGTTATAGTATGCTGCACAACATACGTGTTTCGGCTTATAGCCTTCGTCAGCGTTGCATGCATTAACCCATTCTGACCTGAGATCAGATTCATATGAGGTTTCCACTGGACACACACTGGTCTGATGAACCCATTCTGACCTGAGATCAGATTTAAAAAAATGTCAGTCGTTCTTCGATTTTTCAAAAATAGCAGACCTACAAGCTAATATGTACATACCATACGATTAAATTACTCTTCATGTGACCACTGCACATTCTGACTGTAGGTGCGCTACCTGTTCAAAACATAAAAATAACGGTAGTGGGTCGCACACACCAAGACTTCAGTTCAAAACATTTATTTCATTTTTGAACAGGGACAAACGTTTCGGCTATCCAGCCTTCATCGGTGTGGAGAGTGACTGCCTACATTCAAAAATGAAAGAAATGTTTTGAACTGAAGTCTTGGAGTGTGCGACCCACTACTGTTATTTTGAGATGATTAAATAAATGTAAATTTGAGGTGTAATGAATTTCTTGGCTGTGATGTCCTCTTCCCAGAATGTGGATGAGCCCATTGTTTCCACGTTTACCGGATGGCAGCGCACCAAGCGACGGTGAGTCTCCAACCTTCTTCAAGAGAGACCTGCTGGAATACCTTGCAGCGTATCGTGCACCCGAGCTCACTGACTGGATGCAGAGAATCCAAGAGCACGACTTGTCTGAAAGCAGGTGGGCAGTGACTTACATTGTGCAAGATCTAAGTACATTGAAACAAAGTATAATACACGGTGGTTAGTCAGACTAATCCGTTTAGTTCATTATTAAAACACTTTTTTTTGCCGGGGAATTCTTCATAATAAAGGCGCTAGAGTGCCATGCAGATGAGGCAGATTTTACTCTGAAAAGCCCCGCCATTCCATTACCCCCCAAAACCGGGAGGCATAATTTTCCCTTAGTACCTCACACTACCTCGTCTAATGAGGTGCTTGCTGAAGTCAGAAATGACCACAGAACATCTGCGTCAAAACCATGGGGAGCGCCGTAGATTTTAGAGTTATGAGCAACTTTTGTCGGCCCGTAAACAAGGAAGTGAACGGCAGTGTGCATGCGTGAAACCGGTCTAGGATCGCAGCTTCGCTGATGAATGAAAGGCAAAAAAACAAACAAAAAAAAACGATTTTTGTAATATGGTTTGATATCAATAAAAAGGACTTAAAGACACATATACACGTCCAAGGCACCCCGTGGTTTATAAACCTCCAGGTTCATTTCAACGTTTTCATTCTACTGATACTTCAAGTTCATTGTTAATAACTCCATTAATAATTCTGCTGTCTATTGCCAGAGTCTATGTGATTGGTTCTACTCCAGGGAGGTATGTTGGTAAAGATATGGACCGTTGGGGACACCTGAGACTCAGGAAGGTAAAGACCCTTCTGTCTATCTGTCTGTCTGTCTGATGGCTGCCTTATTCAGACATTTCATGACTTGTATTTCTTTTCCCTTTCTCTTTCTATTTTTTTTAAAAGTTATTGTATGAAAACACACGTCCCATTCCCAATGAAGAGACCTGGCCTGTCATTGGTCAGTTCTCCAGCATTGGCTCCTTGGGAGTGGACAAGACCAAATGGTTGACAGGGGAGTTCCTGCGCACGATGAGCACACTGGGTAAAACCTCGCTCCGGTCAGACCCCCCCCTGCACCTGGTACGTTCCACTCGCCTTATTGCAACAATGCAACCACTGCCACAATTGGATACTACATAGGACTTTGATGACACCCTAGGGTTGCTAGAGTAGCCAGTAATAGGATACAGATTTAGATAAAAGACACAATAAAAACAATATAATCGCTAAATATATTAAACTCTATACATTTAATAATGGAACAATGGACTGTGTGAATGGAACACACAATCTTGACACTGGATTTATACGCACACATGATAGCAGTCAGTGTGTAGTAGCAGCAAAGATTTGCTCACCCCCTCCTATGCTTCCCAGTTCCCACAACTGCGTACTAGGACATTTCCCAGCACAAGATGGTTTCTAAGAGCACAATATTTGGCTAAGAGAGAGAAGAAAAAACCCCAGTAACAGTTCAAACTAAAAGTATTTTTGCAAAATGTTAAAACACTATATTTACTTATTTTTTATAGTAATCATTGCTAGCGTTTGTTCAGTAACAGGGATCTCCCCTTCTTTACAGTGCTTTATCCGCTTACATTTTATAGTGTTCCAGTTCTTTGTCATCACTTCCAAATTCCAATTTCACTCCGTTTGAGTTATTTCTCCTAATTGGATAGAATTGGTATCTTGACCTGAAAGTCTTAAGTGTTTACTAAAGAGCTGGAGAGAGAGAGTCTCCTGTTAATGAACAAACACTCTAGTCTATAGCATTAGGTACTATCAGAATATTCAACAGTTATAGTAACAAACAAATATCACTTGCCGTACCTTTTAAATTTCACTAAAGACTGGTTTGTTTGTGTTTTGCAGGTGTATCCTTCAGTGGAGGATGTAAGAACCAGTCTGGAGGGATACCCAGGTGAGGAACACATATAAAGCCAAGAATATAACCCACCTGAGACTATGCAGTAATTTTGACCACAATCGCTTTTGTGGGAGAGACCGACGGAGCATGCTCATTACTCAGAATGGAAAGATTGGCTCCAGTGTTTGATGCTGTGTTCCAGTAGCACTGCGTGGATATTAGGCCTCTTTTAGACGGCGACAGTCTCCAGATAAAACAGCAAAGTTGCATTCTTATTTTTAATTGACCCTTTACACGAGAACTCACACTTTATGAAAACGCTATAATGTCGCTAGGTGGCGGTAACGGGCTGCCAAATAGACCAGATTCCCGCAAGCCACCCTGTGTCAGGTTGAGAAATGACAGTTACCGTGTGGGGTCCCTCTACTGTACCCTCTACTGTACTGTACTGTACTGGCACACCCGAAATCACCATATATACAGTTAATATGTGAGAGTGTGTTTGTGTGTGTGTTAGGTTGTGCACAGGTGGTGAATAAGTACAGTGTAATAACTGAAACCAAACATGTATGATCATTTTCAATAACCAAACCACTCCAAAAAGACACAAATCACACATAGCACTTAGCATGAAGACGCTCAACACTCTGACAAGCCCATTCTCTCATTTACTCGTCTATCTTGGACTTTATTAACAGCATGTACAGTAGTACTGCACATGTGACTGTAACTGTCCTGTTCTGTTGTTATTTGATGTACTGTAGCTGGAGGTTCCCTGCCATACAGCATCCAGACGGCTCAGAAACAGCTCTGGCTTCACGCATACTTCCAGTAAGTTGGATTGTGGCTAATGGAGTGACAGCACACGAGCACACACACACACACACACACACGTCTGCATACTTGGATTCATATTTGCAGTCGCGTGTGTGTGTGTGTGTGTGTGTGTGCAGCCTAACTGTGCAGCAATGGCGGCACGGTGGAAACGCCGGTGGACGCCAACTTTGCAAGTTGTTATTTAAAGGACCTATAACATAAAATTCAACTTTTTCAATTTATTTTGTGTTTTTGGGGCTCCCATGTGTGTTTTCTATCCCCACAAATAACCAATTTTGAACAATCAGGCCTTCATGTCATATGGGTGTTTTAATGGAAATTGCTCTCAGAAACAGCTCGACTGATTTTGGCCTCATCGTGATGTCATCAATGTCACCCTACTTTGTATAATTCCTCCTTTTCTCAGTCTTTAGTTCCAAATTTGCATTTCCACTTTGTTTACAATGTCCACCATTGTTGATTTTCCAAGCTGGCATGGAATGGAAACAAGCCTGGTTTTATCTAGCATGAGTATTATAATGACTCAAATATTAAATAATCTGCATATCAGCACCCTCTCCACCTCAGGACATTGTGGTACTGCAGCTAAAACTGCTTTCAAAGTCCAGAAATAACTGACAAGGCTGGTTATATCAGAGTGGTGATTGAGGCTCAAACCATTAGAAATAACTTTGAGGGACATAGACAATATGATTATTAAATATTAAAAGCAGTTTTAAAATGCATGTTATTTGCGCTTTAACATCTAACAACCGCACCCGTTCTAACTACGATCGTTAATGTAGTGGGTACAGCTTTTGGAACTTTTGCAACTCCTGTGGCGGTGGCTGTGTGTCAGGATACCGCGTCAAGATGTACCCAGCCACGTAGTCTACTACCGGCGACCACGCTGCCTGTTGGTCCCTCCCGTGAACAACAGGTGCCGGGAGGAGAGGCAGTGGACCCGGTGACTTCCCCGCGGTGTGTCGGTCCGCCATCGGGGCAGCGGTGTGTGAACTTCCAGGCCCATGAGAGCGGCTGTGGAGTGTGGAGGATGCAGCGTCACCGGGAGAGACCCGGTGAGTCGGCAACTTCCCTACGGCAAGCGGACGCCGCGTGTTGTCACCGGGCGGCGGTGTGAGACTGCTGACTCCTTTCTCTCTGATGGACCAGCCTGGGACATGTCCACAGCGTGGGAGCGTTTGTGGGAGCGTTTCGAACTCTCGACAGCTTGGAGTGTCCATAAGATGGACTTGCGAGGTGTTGTACTGTCCCTGTTGTACTGTCTATGCCACCATATGAGACTAAGCCTAGTCCTGAGCACCGCCGTGTGAACGAATATGGCTATCAGAGATGCTGCCGAGTGACATTCTTGCATGCTGTATCATGATTCCAAACACGTGTCATAGGCTTGTGATTGTAACATTACTGCACCCATACTGTTTGTGTCCTTGCATTTTCCTTTTAAAGTGTGGACCAAATAAAATAATTCAAATCGTGTGTGTGTGTGTGTGTGTGTGTGTGTGTGTGTGTGTGTGTGTGTGTGTGTGTGTGTGTGTGTGTGTGTGTGTGTGTGTGTGTGTGTGTGTGTGTGTGTGTGTGTGTGTGTGTGCGTGTGCGTGTGCGCGTGTGCGTGTGTGTCATATGTGCACACTCCAGCCGGTGGAAGGCAGAGACCACTGGGAGGAGTCATGCAATGCCTCACATCAAGATTTACATGAGGACGTCACCAGATTTCACCCAGCTAGCCTGGATCCTCATCACAAGGTGTGTCTGGCTAATCTGTGTATTCTGTCTTTCTTTTTTTACTTTCTTGTTTGCTAGCTAGTTCAATTTCCAGGCTGTACTGATACAGTAACACCTAGCAACCTGTGTGTGTGTGTGTGTGTGTGTGTGTGTGTGTGTGTGTGTGTGTGTGTGTGTGTGTGTGTGTGTGTGTGTGTGTGTGTGTGTGTGTGTGTGTGTGTGTGTGTGTGTGTGTGTGTGTGTGTGTGTGTGTGTGTGTGTGTGTGTGTGTGTGTGTGTGTGTGTGTGTGTGTGTGTGTGTGTGTGTGTGTGTGTGTGTGTGTGTGTGTGTGTGTGTGTGTGTGTGTGTGTGTGTGTGTGTGTGTGCGTGCGTGCGTGTGTGTAGTTCCAACCTGTCTAAAGCGGCATGGGGTGCTCTGGAAAAGAACAACACTCAGATAATGGTTCGCTCTTATGAGCTGGGAGTCCTCTTCCTGCCTTCTGCTCATGTAAGATCAACACACACACACACACACACACACACACACACACACACACACACAGTACACACGCACACACAGTGTCAACAGTCAATTGACTTTGCACTTACCATATAATTACCATTTAGCATTATGAAAACACGCACTGGGGAGATCATGTTAACAATGAAACAAACCAATGCTGATCAGGATTAGACCCATCATTCGCAGAAGGGGAAAAAAGCAGTACAGAGACATCACTTAATAGATTGCTGCATCACCTCCCAAAAATAGACCTGGACGATTTGTTGTTTTTAGCAATCAAGCAACACCGTTCGGCAATGGAGTATAAACGTAACGTTACATCAATGTAATAATTTGGTTGGAATATGCAAGGAATCATCTGGAAGTTGCATCTACATAATGACATTGTAAACTAGATAGATATCCCACCCACCTGCTCAGTAGAGTGCACAAATGTACTGTATACTTAATCCATAGTGTTTTGAGCACTTACATTTTTCTCTGAAAGGCTGTCTGGTGGTGTGCATGATTGTCCATAGAAAATAAAGAGAAGGCTCCATGATTGTCCATGTCTTTCAGAACATGCAAACCTTCCCTATTCAGAGGAACCCATATCCTATCCTGTCTTCTACCAACGCCTTCCCTGTGCCCTTTGATCTGCCCCCAGAACGCTACTCTGAGAAAGGTATTGTGTGCGTGTGCGTGGACCATTATTATTAACAATGGTAGTATGATATACGCTGTATTAGTATTCATTCCAAGAAGGCCTGTTATGCTTTGGGCCTTTACATTGTCTTGTGCTCTTCTGTTCTCAGACCAGCCATGGATGTGGAACATTCCCTACACCCATGCCCCTGATACGCATGGCAACACCTGGGTCCCCTCCTGAAACACACACTGCTACACACAGAATACAGATAAACAACTTATTGATGGATTCTTTATCCACCTAAACTCTATACTTTGTTGCATGTCAAATTGTAAAAAATAGCTGCTCTAAATCCTCACAACATGTTGTTACATGTTGAATTGTAGATCAGCTATTTGTGCTGAATGTTAACCTAGTTTGATCAAATTGTCATCTATTCTCGCCAAATGTTCGCCTATTATGACATGCTCAGAGTAGTGATGCTAGGTTTCATGTGCAAGAATCCAAACTTTCGCCGTCCTTAAAACAAAATGTCTTCTCAAGGTAAATATTGCCCTGGAAGGAATATGTCTTAGTTTTGTCATGTCACATGTAGATGCTGTTCAACTCGTATCCATCAGGTGGATAATCCTTACTGTAATGAACATTTTAAAAGGACAAAGGTCTTGCAGTGTGTAGACTCTCTTTCAAGGCCAACCCCACAATCACCATTTCAGCTTTACTGCTCATTATCCACTACCTCACTAGGCATAACTGTATGCCTGTGAGCACACCCCCATCTATATTTACTTCAATTACTTGTGTGTGTTGTCTTTGTAACTAACGCAAAGAAGCTGTCTGTACATAATGTACTGTATGTCAGTCTGTCATATAACATCACCTCTTCCTTTTCTCCAGCTTTTTTGAAGGCTGTTATAATTTAGCCAAGCTGTACTATGGTTTTAACATTTTATTTCTGCAGGGAGCCAGTCCAACTCATTATTTACAGTCGCTACATCTCTACGACCAGCTGTCTGCTCCCATTCGTGTCTTTTCTATTCCTGTCCCTCTCATCTGTCGTTGTCATGTGGACTCTGTCATGAATTTCTCCATTTGTTACCATCTGTCCCTCTGTCTCATCTCTGTTTTTGTTTGTTTGTGTTCCAGTCCGTATCACTGTATTTGTGTCTTGCTCTGTTGTCTGTTTTAGACCAGTGGTGGGGGTCCAGGGACCCTCTTGTTTCTTTGAGGACGTTCCAAATAGATCCTTCCAGGCATGTAACTCTGAGAGTGTACAAATGGAACCAATTGGACCGATAAGGGTCCAAAATTGAGATAAATTCCAAATGGATCCATGGGTTCATTTGGAATTTATCAGTGGCCACCGCTCGGGTTTGGAGCGGGGCGTCTCTGGCTCTGGGGGCGCTGGCCTGTGGGTCCCTGTATGCCTGGTGTGGAGTATGTCTGCTCAGCTTCACTGTGTGGAAGCCCTGGGTATTCATAATCTGTCGAAGCTCAGACACAAGATGCATGGGTCCATTTAAGTCCATTTGTGGGTCCCTTATGGTGGTCTTTTAAATTAAAACGTTTCACTTATGTAGTACATCTCTCGGTTCTCTATTTCTCACTCCGTCTGCCCTCTTCTGTCCTCTGTTGAAGTGCTGCTCAGAGGAAGGATGAGCGAGCCTCTTCTCTGTGCAGCATCTGGCTCAAACGGCATCTGATATTGATGTTGTACAGTTAGTTTATGATTGTCTATTAGTTTGTGTCGTTTTAGGACAGCATTTTCTAGTTGTCATGTTATATTTGTACCTTACCGTCCGTCTGTAGCGTAGACACACGTTTTCTAACAATTAAAAAAATCTTTTGTTACTTTGTCAGCAATTTGTTGCTGTTTATTCTTCATTTTGTTTCATGTAGTGGGATTTTCTATAACATTGGGAAGTTTCATTGTTAATACAATTTTCAATCAATCAATCAATCCATGCAAACTTAAAGATTTTGGCTGGCAAGTGTGTACCCTGGTCTAGGCTACTCAGCCACATGAAGTTTATCTGTGCTGTGCTGTAGAGTAGTTATTTAAAAAGTTGCCAGGGAAGTTTCTTATAAACAATACGCACGCGTACGACTACCGCGCGCACGCACAGTCGCACGCACACACAGGAAACAAACACTAAACAGGACTGAACACTGATGTTTCGGTGTCTCTGCCAGGCCAGCTGTGGTTTAGTTTTGAATGCCGATCGTTGTTTGCGGTACAAAAAAATAACTTCAGACGACTACAAGTCCCGTCGAACCCCGCGTCGTCATATCGTCAATATGGCGTCTGTCCGTCGGACAAAGGCGAATCAGTCTCACTACGAGATGAAATCAAATTAGGGAAAAGGGGAGACCGCGTTTTGGAATAAGACGGGCTGGTGCATGCTGGCCTGAGGAGCGCGGGGGAGCAGATCTATGTGTGTTTTAAATATTGTGTTGGTCGGAGGAGGACACAGACAACAACGCTCAGGTAAACACTGTCTCGAAGCAGCAGGCTTTACAACTTGGCTGAAGAAGGCTAACACGGTGGCTAGCTGCTGGTAGCCTGCCCCGCAGGCTTGGCACTTATTGGCACCCTATTGCCACTTTGTGGTTGCTTGACAGCCGCACACGTTAGTGCAGTGAGCTGCCTTTCATTCAGTCCTGCAGGGATGGCACATAGTAACTCAGATGCATCATGTTGTCAGCGAGCTACAGCGAAACACCCAAATTGTCTTTATTCTGATTTGTGCGCTCTTCTCTCCGACTTGGAACATCTGTTTGCAACATCTGCCCGGCGCAGAAAGTGCGTAACGCCGACATTGGTGACCCATGGAATAATGCGACTCCAGAGGTCGCAGTGTTTTCTGCCGTGAAGACAAGGGAGAAGCGGGGGGGGAGATGGCGCTACACCCCTATCAGGGTTGGTTTGTTGTGGTTAATGTTTTATGTTGTGCAAATTTATAGTCAGAAGGTCAAATCATTTCTGGCATGTGAAATGCTGACATTTTCAGTGAAGTCAGCCAGGGTTACAAAAAATATTCTAAAGGACATTTTCTATTGCCTTTTGAAATCACATGTACAATTGTTCTTTGGCTCAACAATACCTGGGATATTTAACATGTTTTTGGTTGGTTGGTTGGTACCGTTCAGCATCCTCGCTGCCAGCGTGTTTGCAAAAAGCCACCCATGGAGTCACAGAATCGTACAGGTTAACAAACCTGGTGTAACAGTTTAACACTAAACTTCGGGCGCAAGTAGGCTCGCTCGTGTAGCCTACATAAAAACAAACAAACGATATAAACATGTTGTTTTCCATTGCAAACTTTTGCCAGTTTATGACAGCATGGTAGCCCACATCATTCCACATATAAATCTCAGTACTATTATATCCAGAGAGAGTTTCAAGTTCAACTGTACCATTTGAAATGTAGTGATTTTATAAGTCTACGTGCACGGGCGTGAGTTTATTAGTTTATATGCCTTCTTTCATTCTCTCCTGTGTTTTCCTTCTCTGCTTTATTTTTGCTGAGCATGCTACTCGGCAGTATTTTACTTGCAGTCTGTTTCACCACAATACCAAGGCTGGCTCAGAGAATGGAGCACGCATACACACTTTTATATTCCTTGTTGTAGTATGTAGTCTTAGACTACATACTACAACAGCATGCATTAGTGCTAATTAGACTACTAGTCTAATTCGCACTAATGCATGCTGTCCATCTTAGAGGAAACATACAATAGAGCATGCACATTCATCCAATAACTAAATGCCAGGTGCCGGGCCGAGGTTAATAATAGAAACAAAGATTAGGTCTGCACACTGAAAGCTCCAAAGCTTAAAATATTTATTAAGGTTTTTTACACCATAGTGGACATGACAGCTCTTCATCAGGAAGATTCAGGATGAAGAGCGTGAGGCTCGAAACATCAGTGTGCTGACCTTATCTTTTGTCCATCTAGGAGAAAGCGTAATTTGTCAGGTTGTCATTTCTTTGGTCTAATAGACACTAATGAATGTGACTGAATAATGGCCCTGAACAAGTGATCAGGTCATTATTCATGATGTCCATTTTCCAAATTATACTTTACTTTAACAAATTAGTCCTATGTAAGTTGTCCTGGGTCCTAACCTTTTCTCTCATGTCATGGCACACTTTTAGGTCTCATCCTTTTGGGTGCAGTAAGTTGTTCAGACATTGGTCCTACACCCTGTCTGAATTACATGCGGTCCCTTTAGGTTTCATATATGGTCTAGTTAGTACAGTGGTTTTCATTCAACCATTTCATTTGGTGTCATTTTATGCTTTCAAGAGCTAAAGATCTAATAAGGGTCCATTTGGTTACCAACTCTCCATCATTTCATTCAGAACCACCTGGATCCCCCTCAAGGACCACTGGTGGTCTCCGGACCCCTGGTTGAAAACCACTTGTCTAGTAGTATAACAGAAACTGTGGGTTGTTTTGTCTGTCTGTCACAAAAACGTAGAATTGAATAACTTGCGTTATAGGCTATAGCAAACACGTAGCATCAGCAACATTGATTAAGGTAATGGAATCAATCAACACCTCAACTCTTTGCCTTTTTTATATTATATAAAATTTGTGGAATGAATTAAAGCACCAGGAATTGTTGAATGGGGAGAGGACAGCTCTACTGTTTTAAGACACGTAAAGAAGATTATTTGAGTTGAGCATTGCTGCTGTACTGTTGTCATGTTGTGTTCAATCTGTTTTAAGACACTTGAAGATTATTTGAGTTGAGCATTGCTGCTGTGGAATATATGTCAGTGTGGTGTTGTGTTCAATCATTGCATTTAGGCAAGACTTCATTTTTCAACCAAGCACTACTCTGGCTGAGTTCACTAAGTAACACATCTTCAGCCATAGAGCGGGTAAATAATTAGTGAAATCAGTGTTTGGTTGGAATGAAAACCTGCATACACTCACATGGGTTTACCCTATGCCTCCATGTTGCATGGACACACACACACACACACACACACACACACACACACACGTGTCACACGCTCTAGTCTAGGTGGATAGAGTTTCTTTCTTTACACTATTCTGGTATTAGCGTATTCATGTGTATCACTGGAACTCTCGTCTAGACTAGTCTAGTGTTTTTACTGCCGCAGGCTGTGATCTAAAAAGAGTTGAGGGATATGAACACTGTTATGTCAGTACTTCCCTGAAAACAAATATGTTCTTATGATGGTGATTAATACACTGCAGCACATACATGAACACAGTGAAAATCCAATAGTTAACATGGCAATTCTGTCATGCCTCAGTTTTTGACAAATTATGTCATACCTTATGTCGTATACTTTCAAAGTTTATCGCCTTTTTCATTTGGATTTCATGCTAGCTGAAATGCAGCGATGTATGTGGTGGAATGCATGGAACTACGTAATGACAGAGGAGTGCTGCAGAATATGTGTTTGAAAAATGAATGTCGTGGTGGCGGGTTATTAATGGGAGCTCAGCCCGTAGACAATAGACGGTTAAAGTCTCCCATGGGGTTAATGCATCTTGTCTTTATATATCACAGAGCTGTGTGTACGCTGTCTCGTTTTGCATAGTGATAAGCAGTTGTTGGAAAGAGAAATCCTCAACAGTAAGGCCATTTTTCCGTCCTTTTCAATAGAGATTATGGTTAGAGTAAATCTAGTGTTGGAATTACGGTCATTTAAGGGCAAGGCTATTGGGGCATGAATGTGTGGCTATGTGTGTGCCTGTAAATTAAATGCTCTTACATCTTTTTATTTAGAGTGAAAAGGTGTTTTTTCAGATGCACACCTACTGTGGGCTGTGCCTGCCTACAGGCATTCTGGTGCAGTGTAAAAATGTCAGACTGGAGGTCATTTAACACACTCAAGAGTAAATCCTGAGCAGAAATCGGAATATAATACATTTCATTGTCAGTCTCAGAATGTCTTGCTGCAGGGATGTGTGTGTGTGTGTGTGTGTGTGTGTGTGTGTGTGTGCATCCTGTCTTCCTCTGTACGCTGTGTCCCAAGGAGCAGATATGTGTGTGATATGCTATACGCCAATGACTCATCTCTCCTCCCCTTTTCAGCTTCAAAGGGAGAAAATATGGGGCCTTGGCCGCGGAAGATGGAAATTTTCCTTGGCATTTTCCCAAGTCGCTCTACCCCACCACACACACACACACACACACACACACACACATCTTCCTCTCTGTCCGTCTCTTACACACATGTTCGCATGTGGATTTATTGTTTACCATATTTTACATTTCAAATACTTAACACTCATTTAAGAGCAGTTCTTGAAATCAGTGATTAAATTACTGATTTGTCGTAATAAAAATAAATCTTTATCAACAATGTGCATGCGTATCTATTTTGAAACAAACACAAACGTCACAGCTCTGAACTGTAATGGCTGATATGGCAAGATCAAGATGCCTACTATTTTGGTGACACCCCCCCCCCCCCCCCCAATGCCTTTCTTCCAATTTACAATTTAGGCATTTAGCAGATGCTCTTAATCCCCACCCCCCCACCCCCAAAAAAGGCCTTTCTTCCCGGGCCACTGTTGTTGTTTGATTGATTGATTGATTGAAATCTTTATTAACAGTTTGCAGAATTACAGTACATTTCAAGCACAAACTCAATACAAAGACTGTTAACTGTGAGTGGACGACCCAATTAAGCCTTACACTTGTTTACAACAGGGTCCACATTGTTCAATTCATCAAAACATTTAGAGACAAACAAATAGACACTTCTATGTAGTTAAAGAACAGAACAGGAATTCATCATATAGGAAGCGAAAAGGGAAAAAAAGTATATATACAGTGAGGGGAACAGGGGGATAAAAGAAAAGAAAACGAAAGACAGAGTGTAGGGCGCCTGCACACAACACCATGCGTTGATGCCATGTGTGCATATGTGCAGGCACCCAACACCACGTCCATACAAAAACATAGTACAATCCATAGTACAAAGACAGAGTGTAGGGCGCCTGCACACAACACCATGCGTTGATGCCATGTGTGCATATGTGCAGGCACCCAACACCACGTCCATACAAAAACATAGTACAATCCAGATACAAATTCAGCTTTTACAGAGGCCAGTTTCGAATTGCAGCCATCCGTAGGTGCCCTTTGAGAGCAGTTTTGAAGGAGCCAAGGGATTCACATGTCTTAATGACTGTTGGTAGGGCGTTCCACATTTTGGTTATGGATGGTTATGATGTTTTCCACTATCTACCTTTTACTTAAGATATTATTTTGGCTGTTTCTGCCTTTACTGATAGGATGAAAGTAGTCTGACAGGAAATGGGGAGAGAGATTGGGCGGGAAGACACGCGTTAAAGGCCGTCAGGATCGGGAGTCGAACCCGTGGCACGCTGTCAGACTGACTCAGCAGCCTAGGTGCCCGGACGGTTGAGTCAGGGTCTGTCTGTTTTCTATGAGTAACCCTGACTGCAGAGAGAGATTCACTAACCATTCACAATACTTTTAGTGTCAGATAACATTGTAGTCTACTTTGTCTTTTAGTTTCCCTTTTCTAATATTCTAAATTTCCTTACATCTCTTTATAATGTGGTTTCCGTGAAAGAAATGTTGGTGTAACTGTTAATTATTTTTGGTTCAGGGCTCAGGGATAGATTATCTCTGGTTCCAAAAAATGTAGTGATTGTTAATTATTAAGAGATGTCTGGTGTCTGCCTGATTCTGCTATATTTATAAGGTGGTTTTCCTTTGGCTGTCTGTTTATCTGTCTGCGATGATCTATAATAGACATCCCTCAGTCTGTGCCACTTTGCTTGCAGATCATTATTCCTTCCACCAGAGGGTGCTGAAAACATGTCTAGACTATGCACACACTTAGTTCGCTCTTGATGTGACACAAGTTGCTATTATTTCAATGGGAAACTGTTGAAAAGATTACATAACAATCTTCATTCATGGAACATACTTTTATACACACGAATGACTATAACTATGGTAGCAGGGAATTTCTCATGTAAACATAAGTCAAGCCTTGCTAGCCACACCCATCCTCAGTGGTTTGAACCAACTGACATTGGCATCCTTAAGCCCTAACCACACCAAAGGGTCAAGACGGTTTCAGCGTCTGTGATACAGTATGTCTTGTTCCACGTTGACCATAGTGATTCAACGCATGGAATTCAATGGCCCAAACCACACCAAAGGTTCAAGATGGTTGTAGCGTTAACTGAACTCCTTGCAACCATTTGGACCCAAGGAGTTGCATGGTGACCCTTTGGTGTGGTTAGCGCTTTAGAGCCCCAATCTCTTATTGTAGGGCTGAAATCTTAAACAATAACAAATAACATAAGTAATGTAATTGTGACTCAGATACTGATACATGCAGTTGATTGATTTTGGCCTGCGTTGCTAGTCGTAACTCAAATTGTGCATATAATGAATTTTGACAGTAAACATGTAGATTTCTGTATGAGACCTAACCTAAGCCCAACATCCCCTTGAAGGAGTGGCACTAATATGAAATGCTCTATATTTCCATGATTTTATAATTAACCCAGATTATTTTATTTGTGCCAGAATTGGTGGGCGGGGTTACATTAGGATATTTTGTAAACAGCAATGCTTTACAGTGAAATAAAATAAAGTACCATAATTAGAAAGCTACAAGGTGATTTTTGGCCTATGGGTGACTAGGCCATGGAGTCAATAATGTAGAGTTGCTAGCGTACAACAATGGCAACAACAACATGACAATCCAGCAAGTGTTTGAGATATCTTGTTTGTGAGCAAAATGTTAAATGGACTGATCGGACAGCTCCTCACCCTTAAAAGCGCTGAAGCTACGCCAACTAAAGTGTCTCCTCTCCTCTCCCCTCCTCTCAGTATGTCGGAGCGCTGCGAGGAGCCTCGTTTTACCATAGAGCAGATAGACCTCCTGCAGCGCCTCAGGAGAACCGGGATGTCGCGGCCGGAGATCCTCCACGCACTCGACACCCTGGAGCGCCTGGACCGCCAGCATGGCCACAAGCATGGCCGCCGGCCTCTGAGACTGCCCCCTGGTTCCTTGCCTTGCTCCTCTGACCCGTCGTCCCGGATCGGCGCCACCACCTCCACGGCCACACAGACCACCTTCCTGGCGGATGGCCTCTCTCCGTCGCCGCCCGCAAATGGCTATGACGCCTCGCCTCCCCTCCTCCCGACGGCCATGTCCACGCCTGTCGCCATTGTGGGAGGTCCTCCAAATGGCCTGGTCGCTGTGACGAATGGCAGGCTGTCGCCACCAGCGTCGCGTTTTCCTGTTGCCGTGGATAGCGGCGGGAGTGGCATGGCAGCACCGGCCTACGTGTTCGACACCAGTGAAGAAGATATGGATGTGGATGACAAGGTGGAGGAACTGATGAGGTAAAAGCAGAAGTAATGCACCCATTTAAAACAGACATTTTTGTAGAGATTTGGGTTGTGTAGCTACCTTGTCATGATGTAACTAGTCCAATGGAGGCCTAACTGAGAAGAACACTATAGTCTTCTATAAAACATGGGAGGTTGTTGTTATTCAGGGTAAACACCTAGCACACCAAGTGTTCCTCATTATGTGCAAACAACCTGGCAATAAAGAATATTCTGATTCTGATGTGGCACACAAATCGTAAATTCCCCATACGGTTCTGCTAAAACCAGACTACAACAGGCTGATAGGCCATTTTATTTCCACGCCCGAAACTCAACTAGACTTTCAATGGTACAAAAGATAATAGACAGTTGGCATCGCGACATATGCCCAAAATAGGGACACAAGGTTGAAAGATGTTAAAATCGAGACATATCGGCTGCATTGCAGATCCTCATGTCATCAGGAAAGTAAAATAAAATATTGGTCAGACCAACATATCAATCGATAACTTCAGCGTTTTTTATGTATTTATTAATTATAATTTGATTTATTAGACATACCGTCCGTGACAAATAATTATTCACTAAAAATGTGTAGGATAACCATTGTGCTCTAGCCATATAAAACATATTTAGAGACATTTTGTGAAAAGTGAGATGAGCAGGAGGAGTGATCAGCACATGAAATATCCTAGCTGCTTGCTTCTGTGCAGGCCTTCATTGCTACACACATTGAACCTCAGCACCATATCAATATATATGTAAATGAGTCTGCTCAAATGTGTGTGTGTGTGTGTGTGTGTGTGTGTGTGTGTGTGTGTGTGTGTGTGTGTGTGTGTGTTTTTATTTGATATATAATGCTCATAATAATATTTAAGCCATATTCTGTTTGTCTGTCTGTCTCTTGCTCCATCCCTCCTCTTATCCTCCAGGAGGGACAGCTCCATGATCAAGGAGGAGATCAAGGCATTTCTGGGGAACAGGAGAATCTCGCAGGCTGTGGTCGCTCAGGTAACAGGCAAGTATCTGCGCCCTTCCCTTATACTTTGACTCGTGACATAATAATATGATTTGCATTCAACAACTTCTCCTCTCTTCTCCAGGCATCAGTCAGAGTAGGATCTCTCATTGGTTGCTCCAGCAGGGTTCAGACCTCAGTGAACAGAAGAAGAGGGCCTTCTTTCGCTGGTACCAACTGGAGAAGACCAACCCAGGTAATACCTCCCAGTTTCCCTTCAACAACTCTACATCAAAACCAGTGACGAGCTCCATTAAACTTAAAGTGCTAGATATATTTTATTTTAAAGCAGTGTCCAGCTTCTTCTATAAGTAGCGTTGTATGTATTTATGCACACAATGTACACACAAATAAATTCATTAAAAGGCACTGATTAGGCCTGGGCCTTAGCTCAGCGGTTCAGGCACCTTGGCCGGTAGTCCAAGTCTGGCAGTGTGCCGCGGGTTCGACTCTCGATCCCGGCGGCCTTTACTGCATGTCACCCCCCCCCCATCTCTCTCCCCCATTTCATGTCAGCCTACTGTCTGTCCCCCTATAAAGAATATAAAATAATGGCCACAAAAAAACGCCACAAAAAAAACATTAAAAAAGGCACTGATTACTTCACACTGGGTGGGATTTTCATTCTTTCTTTTGCAGTGTAAAGGGAAAACCATTCATTAAAATATATCTATATCTATTGCTGTGTTGCTTCCCCTTCATCAAGTTTTATTCACAGATTTTATCAAGCATTGTTAAATGATGTCATTAATGAAGTTCAGGGAAAATAGGATAATTTGCAGACATCCCTCCATCATTGTTTGGTCCATATTTGATTGTCCATATGTGAATTTCCCAGTACTGCATGCATCCCTGTCTCTCATGACCAGCCTCTAAATCAGTGTACATTTTTTCAGCATATTTTGATTTAGTCTTCAGTCTTTTGAAAATGCACATTTAGTCTTTAGTCCCATTTTAGTCTTCTGAAATTATATCAAAAACCTTAGTCGACTTAGTATTTAGTCTTAGTCGACAAAATGAACACTGCTCCAAATCTACATCGTATCCTATTCCTGCTTTTTTTCCTCCACATGGAATGAACAGGAATGAGTCCTTAATCAAATCAACAGCAGGAATCAGACATTAACATTGAAAGGATGCTGTATTTGATTACATTGCCAAACATTCCTCCGTCTGCTCCATAAATGTTTAATGAGGAAGAGCGTGCGTGCGTGTGCGGGTGCAGTACGTTGTTCAGACTAGTCATTGGTCCGACAAATGACAACCCACCTCATCTCCTAACCTAAACATAACCGCAAGCACGGGAGCAGACGCTCGGACTAATGCCCTGTCTGAATTACATGCGGTCCCCGCGTGTGCGTGCGCGCTACAGAGAGAGTGAAAGGTGTGCATACGAAATGTGAGTGGATGTACTCATGCATGCATATGTTTCACTGTATGTTGTACCAGCCTCTAATGGATGTCATGCTCCTTTTCAAATGGATTAATACAGTGATGTCCAGACAGCCACTTAGACAACATATATCGCACACAACTCATCACGTGGACATTATTTCAGGTCTCTGCACAGAACTAATAAAAGAGAATGTATTACTATTTTTAACAAAAATAAAATCTATAACGCAGGTTCTGAATGTCAGGTTTGGGGATAAAAAGATATTATGACACCATAATTATCGGCCCGATAAAATTATTAATAGCTCCAATAATATATTGTGTATATATATTCTTTATTTTATATATTTTCATATGTTTTCAGTTCTGCTAAATGATTATTTGTTTCATCTGCTGATTGTTTGCTGCTGACACCCAGCGTGTCATAGGTATCACATACTGTATTTGCTTTAGGTCATAGTTCTATATTCAATGTGCCCTTACTCAATGTCTTTATCGATCAGTCTCGAGAAGCATGAAGTTATCGGTTTCAAAAGAATCAATATCGTGCATCACTACTGCCAGACTGCCAGTGTGATTTTGGTGTCTGTGTGTGTGTGTGTGTGTGTGTGTGAGACATTCACTGGGTAACATTTTGACATGGTTTAGGTTTACTTCATGTCACGGTACAGGTTAACCGATTTGGTTGAGCGGAACTTTATAACTTGGTTTAGGTGAACTTCATGAGATGGTTTAGGACCCAAATGCCAAAGCCATCTCATAATGTTCACATAAACTTTATGATGGAAAACAGTCATGAAACAAAATGACATGCCTGCGGTTATTTTTGGTCCTTATACAGTAAGGTATGTGCCAGTCTCTCAGGGTTAGATTTCTGACTCCAGGCTGTCTGCTATCTGTTTCTCTACTTTGTACTGTAGGTCC
Organism: Protomyctophum bolini; assembly: GCF_963924005.1. Taxonomy (NCBI): domain Eukaryota; kingdom Metazoa; phylum Chordata; class Actinopteri; order Myctophiformes; family Myctophidae; genus Protomyctophum; species Protomyctophum bolini. The sequence goes on along the minus strand of NC_137862.1, from coordinate 12,442,372 downwards.
ATCACTAGTTTTCTCTCCTGAACATGGAACCGCTGAAAACTTTGTCTTGTGTAGTTCAGTGGTTCTCCAATATTTTCATGTCAATGACCCCCGAATTCATATTTTCAGACTTTGCCACAGACCCTCATCTGAAACTATTTTGTGCCAGAGACACCCTACAAGATCTGTGTTAAAATGTTTTAAAAAGCTCACAATATGATGCAATGCACGAAACGGTAAAGACAAAACATGAATTCAAGGTCTGTAAAATACATGAACAAAAGACTCTCATTAGAACAGCAGCATTCCAGGCCATACATTAAGACAGTAGACTACAACATTAGGGCTCCCCCTACCTATCCGATCTTCTCGAACCATATGCCCCCCCCCCCCCCCCCCGCTCCCTCAGGTCCAGTGAAGCCAACCTCCTGAAGGTCCGCAAGGCCAAGTACCGCATCTGGGGGGACAGGGCCTTCTATGTTTCGGCCCCCAAACTCTGGAATGAACTCCCTAACCATCTCAGAGTTGCTCCCTCTCTCCTCTCTTTCAAAACCTCACTCAAAACCCACCTCTTCAGGATAGCTTTCCCCAGCTGTGGTCTCGTTTATCCTTTTATCTTTTTAACCCTGTATCTGTTATGTTTTGCTTTGTTTTTTTTTCTTAATAAAGTCTGTTCCTAGTGTTCCCATGTAAAGCGCTTTGGGTATTTAGAAAAGTGCTATATAAATTTGAGCTATTATTATTATCATCCAGCCAGCAGACTACAGTATAGTGAGCAGCCCTTTATTCAGGATAGTGCGTGAAAAGATACGGAATAAATTATTATAATTGCATATGTTTGGAAGACACAACGCACAACGCACAACGTTGATGTGGTTGCTCTGTCCTTAGGTGCAACTCTGGCCATGAGAGCTGCCCCATTGGCTCTGGATGACATGGTGGAATGGCACCAGGCCCCACCCCCCATTAGCTCCACCCCTGGCAGCTTCCGTCTGCGAAGAGGAAGCAGATTCACCTGGAGGAAGGAATGTCTGACTGTCATGGAGAGGTGAGGACTGATCACATAACGTTGCCATCGAGCAGAAACCTTGCATCTCTTTATTTTTCCTAAATGAATGCGTGTCACACAAAAGTAGCAAAATGGCTCATCTGCTAGATGATGATCGTAGATCTGCTTTTTTTTTGGGAAAGTTTAAAGTGAAAATATTCTCTGGGTTCTATAAATACTGAACAAATAGAAATGATTAACAGAATAGAAATCTCAGAAATTGTACACAATAACCTGGAATAGGCTCGTCAGTCTAGTTTGCAGTACTTCTGCAAACTAGACTGTGTGCAACTGTGTTGCTCAATGAAAGACCCCGAAGTTTTCAATGAATCGGAATCAGAAGACTTTAATGCCATGACATGTAAACATGTTAGGAATTTGGTTTGGTGGACAGCAGAGTGCAGTTACAACATTAGGACAAGTGCAAAACAAAGACAGTGCAAAGAATAGTGAAAGAATGGGGGTGGAGGGAGGATAGAAGGGGGTCAGGGGGGGGGACACCAGCAGCGTTGAGGAGCCGGATAGACGTGGGGGAAATCTGTTTGAATGTCGGGCCTTCATAGTCTTTAGGAACAGCAACCTCCTGCCTGAGGGAAGCGGGGCAAAAAGACTGTGGCCTGGGTGTGCAGGGTCAGCCATGATCTTCCTGGCCCTCCTCAAAGCTCTACTCCTAAACAGGGCCTCAAGGGGGGGAAAAGAGCAGCCAATCACCCTCTCTGCTGATCTTATGACCCGCTGCAGCTTGGCCTTGTCCTTGGCCGCTGCAGCGGGAAACCAAACAGTGATGGCGAGGGTAGGCATCACTACCCTGGAGATGAGCCCTACCAGGGTGGTGTCGTCTGCAAACTTCAGAAGTTTGACCGACTGGTGGCTGGAGGAGCAGCAGTTGGTGTACAGGGAAAACAGAAGGGGAGAAAAGGACACAGCCCTGGGGGGAGCCGGTGCTGATGGGTCCTCAGCTCAGAGATGGACTTCCCGATCTTCACTCGCTAAGTCCTGTTGGACAGGAAGTCTGTGATCCACCTGCAGGTGTAGTCAGGCACATGCAGCGCAGAGAGGCCACTCTCCAGTATGGGAGGCAAGATGGTGTTGAACTCCGAGCTGAAGTCCACGAACAGAATCCTGGCATAGGTCCCCGCAGTGTCCAAATGTTCCAGGACGTAGTGTAGAGCCATGTTGACCGCGTCGTCCACGGACCGGTTGGCTCTATATGCGAACTGCAGAGGGTCTAGGAGAGGGTCTGTGATGTCCTTCAGGTGGGCAAGGACGAGGCGTTCATAGACCTTCATAACTACGGAGGTCAGGGCGACTGGTCTGTAGTCATCCTGGGCTTTTTGGGGACAGGGATGATGGTGGAGGCTTTGAAACAGGCTGGTACCTGACAGCGCTCCAGTGAGGTGTTGAAGATGTTACTGAACTCAGGATGGAGGGTGAGACAGCGTCCGCTCCGGCCGCCTTCCGGGGGTTCTGTCTCTTAAACAGGCAGTTCACCTCTCTCTCTGAGACAGAGAGGAATGGGCGGGCATGCATGATGTAGTCATACGAGAAAGTATAAATTATCTCTAAATCTGATATATATTTTACCATCACTGTAGGAGCCGTAATGTGTTTGCTTCTAATGTGCTATTATGATTGACGTAAGGTATGTCACTTTTATGGGCACTGCACAGGTAGTGGGCGTGTCACCGGGGCTGGGGCCCTGCCACTCTAGTTTTATGGCGTTACCTGTCACTTGGGTGAGGGAAGTTGGATAGAGAGAGGAGGTGAGCGTGGGAGAAGACATTTCTGTTGACCGTATCAAACGCACCTTTTATCACCAGTAACAACCACGTTCAGTTATAGCTAAAAGCCTGGGAACTGTTGTGACTCAATTCGTGTGGTGACTGAATAAATGGTCAAACTTACAACTGGAATGGACCTGGATTCATTGCGTGCGCGTCATACAAGCGTCTATTTACAGTTCTATTTGTCAGCTCCTCGCGGCGGCCTTTAAACCGCCGCAACAATCACTACACACATTTATTTGTATTTTGTCAGAGCACTCAATCTATTTTGCACTTAGACTATGTATGTGTTTGGTTCGTTTATTTGTATTGAGTGTGTGTTTCTCTCTGCTCAGCTACTTCAATGACAACCAGTATCCTGATGAAGCTAAGAGAGAAGAGATCGCCAATGCGTGCAATGCTGTTATCCAAAAACCAGGTGAACAATGAGAGAGAGGGGGAGGGATCAGAGAAGCCAAATTCCAATACCCTAATCTCTGCACACTCACTCACACTCCTTGAGCTTAATTTTGTAGTACTTCTGTCCCAATTGGTAATTTGCTTTTTGAAGGAGCCGAGTGGGCTCTCCAAGCCACTTGGAGCGGCTAACACAGAGTGTACATAAAGTGTAGGCTCCGTGTTTCATGTCTCTTCGTGGAAGACTTGCACATCACATGTTGTGTTCCAGTGATCCAGCTGTGTGACACGTCATAAGTAGTTGCTGAATTTGACGTCACTTAAAGCAGTGGTTCCCAAAGTGGGGTCCGGGGACCCCCAGGGGTACCTGAGGGAGTTCCAGGGGGGACCCATCTATTTTGTTCATGTTCATAAAGTGCTAAAGTGTTTAAAGCAGTGGTTCCCAAACTTTTTCATGTCAAGGACCCCCAAATTGACACTACTTAGCCCGTGGACCCCCATTTGAAAAGATATGCCAGGGACCCCCATAAGAGAAGACGTCTACATTTAGACGTCTACAGTTAGACGTCTACATTTAGACGTCTACATTTTGTTCATGTTCATAAAGTGCTAAAGTGTTTAAAGCTAAATGTAGACGTCTACATTTAGACGTCTACATTTTGTTCATGTTCATAAAGTGCTAAAGTGTTTAAAGCTAAATGTAGACGTCTACATTTAGACGTCTACATTTTGTTCATGTTCATAAAGTGCTAAAGTGTTTAAAGCTAAAAGTAGACGTCTACATTTAGACGTCTACATTTAGACGTCTACATTTTGTTCATGTTCATAAAGTGCTAAAGTGTTTAAAGCTAAATGTAGACGTCTACATTTAGACGTATACATTTAGACGTCTACATTTAAACGTCTACATTTAGACGTCTACATTTAGACGTATACATTTAGACAGTGTCCCCCTGAGTGCCTCCCCAGTGTGCCTCCCGAGTGCCTTCCCAATGCCTCCCCAGTGTGCCCCTGAGTGCCTCCCCAGTGCCTCCCCAGTGTGCCCCTGAGTGCCTCCCCAGAGTGCCTTCCCAGTGCCTCCCCAGTGTGCCCCTGAGTGCCTCCCCAGTGTCTCCTCAGTGCCTGCCCAGTGTCCCCCCAGTGTCTCCAATAGCAATACAAGAGCAATAATACAAATTAATCTTAATGTATTAATCTTATTAATTAATGAATCTAATTAATTAATCAAAATTGCGGCCTGTGCCCAGCACCATGCCAAAGCTTTTTCCTGCAGGAAACACTGCTTGTGGTTGTAAATATATTGTTATCCGTGTTGCGAGGATGAGAGGGTACCTGGAAAAATATCTACCCCAAAAGGGGTACCTGGTCCAAAAAAGTTTGGGAATCCCTGACTTAAAGAGTACATTGGGTGAGCGTAGATAGAGCATTCCAATCCCTTTGAGGCCAACCCGGTTGATTACTTCGTCCTCATATCTAATCCTAAGGAGCGAGTGGAGGATGCAAGGGGAGTGAGCGAGTGTGAAAGTTGGGGTATTGGAATTTGGCTAGAGAGAGGAAGAGTTGGGGGGGCATAGAATTTTATAGAAATTGTACACAAAATAAGGTGTGTGTGTGTGTGTGTGTGTGTGTGTGTGTGTGTGTGTGTGTGTGTGTGTGTGTGTGTGTGTGTGTGTGTGTGTGTGTGTGTGTGTGTGTGTGTGTGTGTGTGTGTGTGTGTGTGTGTGTGTGTGTGTGCGTGCAACAGGTAAAAAGCTGTCTGATTTGGAGAGGGTTACCTCTCTGAAGGTTTACAACTGGTTCGCCAACCGACGTAAAGAGATCAAGCGACGAGCTAACATAGGTAATGTTTACTGCCATTCGTAACGCCTGTGTGTCTGTCTTTAGACCCCTTTCTACAAAACGTTCCAGGAACTAAAAAGGTTCTGCAACTACAGTAGTTTCTTAAATGGACACCACACCACAGACCCAGAATGTGTTGTCTTGAACTAGTCCTGTGTATGTTGAAGCTGAACCGTAGCCAGTAGGCATTGGTATGTTATGGAGAGGTTTGTGTTTTTCGAAGAAGCAGCAATCCTGGAGAGCCATGGCATCGAGGTCCAGAGTCCAGGGGGACACTCCAACAGTGATGAGGTCGATGGAAATGACTTTCCTGACCAGGTAACCCACCCATATCACACTGTCTGTGACAGACAATGATATTGTTTCTTGTATCGGCATCAAATGTCCAACTGTCATATCGTGCAGCCATGCCCTCGTCTCTGGTACCACTAAGAAGAGGCCTTCCTCTGAAGGCGTTTTATGCTCAAGCTCCCAGCACTTGAATGCTGCGCTGTTTGTATCATACCCTGAAGAAGGCCGAAATGTTGGTAATCTTAAAATACAGTATTTGCATCGCGACTACGAGGCTGTGCGACCTCTTTTCTGTACTTCCTGCTTACTCATTGTATTTGACCTTGAATCAAAAAATATATTACTGGTTCACTGTGGGGATTTACACTAATAACCTTTGAAGCATCGCCCGGTCTCTCATGTATGTCCGTTTCACGAAGAATGTTGTGACCCACTAAACACAAAAGGCGTGTTTAGTGCGGCAGTCAAACTGTTAAACTAGAATGGTGCCTGTTTGGCACTGGCCTACTTTGAACGATGCAAGTTGGAAATGCATGCCCCACCCAGTTATTATGTCCCTTTTATGTCCATATATGGAGTTCTTTATCAGGCATGCCCAAATATGGAGTCTATGCAGGTGTCAGAATGATGGCAGAACAGGCCAGCTCCATATATGGAGATATAGGGGACGGGTGATCAGGTCCAGATCCCAGACAGAGGCTCTACAACGGCCACTGCACTCCCTGTGTGGGTGTGGAACGCGTGTGTCAAATAATAAAAATAAAAATAAACGGTTCTCGAGTTACGTGGATTACATTACAGACGTACACACATATGTGTTCAATATTATGTGAAAGTCAGGGCTCTTTTGTTACTGTCCTGCACAGTGAAATAATTAATCAGTGTCAATTTATCCATTTGCAACTCCAAGAGAGCACAAATTCGCAAATTAACCGTCCAATTTGGTTCCATTTGGTTCCATTTGTACACTCTGAGGTTCCCTGTTCGTAATTCCATTCCTATTTTTACACAGGGCTGTGAGGTGACGTTGTTTGACAAGAGGGTCACAGGCAGAGCATTTGGTTTCAGTCGACTGGACCTGTCTTCTCCCACACAGGTACAGTAGGTACATTAGGTACACAAAACACGGACAACAATACACTGTTACTCATTTGAGATCACTAAAGGATCAAGAGGTTGTGACAATAAACTTTTCACTGGGATTTCACTGGATTCACTGGGAAAATCTCTCTCTAAGAAACTACATATCATTTCCAAATAACTAGCCTGGCCTGAATGGATTAACAGGATTAATTTCTTCAATATATCCAACTGAAGGTATAGGTATATTTTTATTCAATTTCTAGTTCCATTGATGTGTAGATATGATGTGACTTTACCATTAACTCCTTAACATGAATTATTATTTCACTGTAACCTTTATATTTCCCCAATGAAATACAAAATAACCTGTAAACTGGGCCAAACATTATTATTAGTATTGTCTCCCTGCCTTTTCTCCTTTACTCCTGTGCCCTTTCTCTGCTTTTCCTTGCAAACCCTTTTATTGTCTTTCTCTCTTCTGCTTGACTCTCCTCCTCTCTCTGACAATCTCTCCTCTCAGGTCCCAAGCCTCTTGCCCAGCTGGTTGGCAGCGTGGCCTGCTTTGGGCAGAGGTGGGTTGGTGGGGCCGAGGGGCAGCTCTCTAATAGGCCGGTCCCTGACATTGGGGGCGGAGCATCACGCAGAAGGTTCCAGACTGACAGGTGTGTCCTGGTCTCCCCCTTCGCCCACCTCCCTACAGGACGACCCCACCAGCACCAATCACAGTTCACTCACCGAGCCCCAGGACCCAATTAGCTTGGCCGTAGAAATGGCAGCGGTCAACCATAGCATCCTGGCTCTGGCCAACCAGGCAGCAGTAGCAGCAGCTGTCGCAGGGTCAGCGGCTAGAACAGGAAACGGTGAAATCAAGACAGAGGTCCTGGAGGATGAGGATGAGTGATAGAGAGAGGGAGGTACAATGGCAGAGTGAGAGAGACCTGGTATGGAGAGAATAATTGTAGATTTTCTACGTTTACATGCACAACAAAATCTCCCTAATATTCAGGATAGTTCCACTGCTGTGCATCCGGTTTGTCGATAGTCTATATATACACAATTTGTCCGTATTCGGGGGAAGGAAGCAGGACAGGCTGGGTGATATTTGTCAATGCACCTACTCCTACGGGCTGGGGGGCAGCACCTGTCAGCTGAGAGTGTTGGGGGCGGAACAGCAGGAATTAATTTGAATAACGGCTAAATTGGGGAGGGTTTTGACTCTTGTTTCAGTGACGTGGATAAGGTTTATTCTGGTTATATCCAGGATAAGGTACCTGGAATATCCTGATTTTATCACACTGAAGCATGTTGACATGCTAAGCTGTTTTGTTGGGCATCATGGGGTGCACATGCTCAGTTTGCAGACGACGGTTATGAAAAAGGAGCATCAAAGTAACAAGGAACAAAATGGCCAGTTACAATAGTTTTCTCTTGTTGTAACTAGCTTAAAATGGGGGTCTGCTCATAATTCTGACATCCCATTATTCCGACCATTAGAGCGTTAGTTATAATGGGGCCAGTTGGACCAACGGGACGGCGGAATAATGCTAGTTATCGAGAGAGCAAAGCTGAATAAGACTCCAGGATATGATTCCGTATTCAGGTTAATGTGCGCATGTAAACATAGATATTTAGGAAGATAGCGAGGGACGTGTGAATCAGCAACTGAACTGAAAATCCCAATTTCCAGGGAGAAGGTTTCTTTCTTATACACAACATCTGGAGTGTTCATTTATCTTGTCATTACCTTGGTCCATTTTTACATTCTCATAGTTAAGTTAAAATGAACACTGTAGCAGCCTCGCCAACCACCCCCACCCCTCATGTCCCCCTATCCTTAAAAGTACTGTTATCACTTACCAAATAATAATGGTAATATTACCATCATAACATTAAAACATATTTAGTGTTTTCTTGTTTTGATTTGTAACAGTTGACCACCAACAGACAGTTTTCAGCGTTACGCCCAGGCCACACTGGGTGCGGTGCGGATCCGCTCTGTTGATGGAGCGCATAAATAGAAATGGGAAATGCCACGCTAGAAAGCCTGCATGTAGATTACCGTACAAATATTGTAATTTAGAGAAGGGCTACTGAAAACAACTTCAAATATTTGAACTACTTTGTACAAAGCACAATTGTGAGTGTAAAAATGGACCCGAGTTAAAAGTGACAGTGCAGTATGTTGCTAAAATGTGCTCTTTGTTTGGGCTAATGGTATCAGAAGAAAAAAGCACTTTCCATGGTGCTTCATTCCCCATCTAAGGAGACCGAGAGAATTAGAGAGTGGATGACAAACATGATTGTGAGAGGGAGTTGTGCTTGATATTGGATGTTATCCAACGCATTAAGCTTGTATATTGACTGGCTGTATGATAATCATAGTTGGGACTAGTATTTTAAGTAGGCCAGGTTTTTAGATATGTGGTGGATATTCAGCCATCAGATGGTATTGGTAAAAGAAATGCAGCCATTGTTCTTTATGATTGATCAGTACAAGTCCTACTGACAAATCGGCTGCCTTGTGCTCTGTGGATAACTGTGCCCTGTACCAGTGGTTATAGATTAAGACCTAGGTTGGTGATCCTGAGATTGATTCCCTTAGCGATTTATTTTATACACAGATAGTTATGCTTAGGTATATGATTATGACCGTTCATGACGAAACTGCTCCTGCTCAGCAGCATCAACTGAAATGTATGTATGCTTCTCAGCAAGAGCAGTGCATGTCTATCTGAATGGTTGTTTGTTACGGACTCCAATGCATCTGCGCTAAAGGGGACGTATGAATATTTCCTTTGCAAATACGTATGGTTAATGGACTGGCGTTTAGGAATTGTGTTAGTGGTAGTTAAATTTAGGTAAATGGTTTTGGTGTGGTTAAAGTCAATCCAAAAACATGGCTAATGGCTTTGGCTTGGTTAAAGTCAGGCTAAGGATCTGAGGAGTTTGAGTGCCTGATGGATGAACATTTATTTTACCAAATGCCGCCCGATGGCTTAATATCCACTGCCTTAGAGATATGCTAATGAAAAGACACATCAAATGTGTCACTTCATTCGATGAGAAACATAGGATGACAAGAAACACATATATTACTTGTCAACGTGTCTATATTTGCTTGATATGCCATAATGTGTTATGAACACAAAATGTTATGTTATTCTTTTAATTGTATAGTTTCCATTTAAAATGACACTTTAAGGGATTCATTACTATGGTGCTAGCGTTCCCCGCCCTCAAGGCGTTTTCATTTGTCTGAGTGATTGACAGGTCACACAGGCAAAAGTTTAAATTTAAAGTTTAAACTTTAAATTGATCATGAATCAAAACTGGGTTAATTGCATTAGTACTTTACAAAACATCAAATCTATCTATAGATGTAGTAATTTGTAGGAGTCCCATTCTTATTGAATTACTGGTGCACTTTGGCTGCCTAACGACAAAGTGTTATAGGAAAAACAATACCTTGCTTTCTTTTCAGGACTTGGAGGGCGTACCAGCAATGGCCTGGTAACTGGTTCGTTGAAATACGGCTTAAAACCCGCCTTATTTACTATGCTAGCATAGTAAATTATTTACTATGCTAGCATAGTAAATAAGGAGGATTCAAAAAAATAATATCTGATCATTGTATCAATGCAGTACTAGTCTCGGAAACCGCAGGCCTTTTGTTTTCAAAGGAGAAAAAAAAGCCTGAGCTAGGCCAGCAGGAAAAGTGGCATAGAAGTGGGAGTGAACCGTGTATTTTGTTAAACCAATAACGGTGCAGAGGGGGGGGGGGGGGGAAGAGGCGGGCTCATAGGTTGGTGAACCAATAGGAAGACTGTCGGTTTCCAGCGCTAGTTTGGTCCGGCCCTCTATGCCCAGAAAAGCATAGGGCTCTTTCAGGCTAATGTAGTACAGATGTGGTGAGATAAATGCATGAAATGACCAGGGACTTCTATAATGGCCTGAAATTGTACAGTATAAGATCGATTTCAGATCATCCGCTAAATACCTGTCAAGCTTGAGTTCTAAACTCGACACAAATACCTCATCCACACCACACCTCAACTATAAGCTAATTCCCTTCAGTCACTCACTCACTCAACCGCTTCAATGTGAAATACGTTTCTGCGCATAGATAGAGATTTACTGGAGACTGAAAATAATGAGCTTTTGCTCTCAAAATTTGAGGTGACTTTGCAATCGATTTTACAATTCTGTATGCATGCTGTAATGCAACATTTTGATATTATTACGCTATGTAGAATATCAAAGTCTATCCCATCCAGCATTGTCTGGAAAGACACAAAGAGAATTCGGTTTTGCCATTGGTTTTCCAAATGGTAGAAAGGAAAGGTCTTTTTTTTTACCAAAGAATTACGGAAATTAAATCAATCTTTCGCCCTTGCCCGGATACTGTACCAGTAGAATTCCACAGGGTTGTCGGGTTAAGGCTTAAAATGTCTGAATGGAACTTGAATTTAATGGCAGAACAAGTCCTTTGATATCTGTTTTATTTGAGTATGTTTGACTGGCAGCTAAGCTGTCTTCCTGGGCTCATAGCCATTCTGAGTTTCAGAAACTCTACGGTGTCTCTAGTTAGTAGCATAGTTCTGTCTTGTGTGTCAAATATGTATTCCTATATGATAAAAAAACACAATACTGTTCTATAAATGCTTCGCTTTACATACTTTATATCTTTATTTTTTTAGCTGTCTGCCAAGCAGAAACATTTCTGAGGCGAATCATATGATTCATGAAAGATGTCTGCATGTTATGTTTTTGTAAATGATTGAGTTCATGATTATAAATCACGTCTTTTTTGTTTTGTAATGCAGTATCATACTTTAGATTTTAAACGTTTTATTTTTTTATTTTTTTTACCCAGGATAGTAGCTGAGCACAACTGCTCATTTTTAGCAATGCCCTACACACACACACACACACACACACACACACACACACACACACACACACACACACACACACACACAGACACAGCCGTGTGTGTATACAGTACTGTATGTGCTAGGCAGAATACCTGCACAGTAAAATCCTCAGTGTCAATGTATCCATTTGCAACTCTGGGAGTCTACATGTTTGTACATCTTAACCCCTTTAGACCTGAGGCTGATTCTAAATCCTGACCTTATCTTTCTGAAAAATGTATGTTGCTATATAGATATATACTATATATGGCAACAACGACCCCAAAAGGGGATCTCAGATTGAAAGGTATACAGTAGTTACGTATAGGTCGGTCTACTCTAAATGGGTTAAGTGAACACTCAGTGTGGTCCTTACTTTTTCAGACTAGGTAAGATCTGGCCCATGATTGTCAGGAGAAGCTGAATGGTCAGATTGCCACAATGTCTGACCACTTCCACATGGGATTGAGATCTTCCTTACCATATGGATTTGTATTCACTTTACCTCAAAGTACAACCTGTGCTAAACAGTAAAATCTTAAGTGTTAATCTAACCATTATTTGGTTACATGTGTACACTCTTGGAACATAAAAACGTAACAGTGGGTACAGATAAGTACAGATTTTCCCGTTTTCTCGCCCATCAACTGTGCTTCCTTTACGCCTTCCATATTTGCAGTGTGTATTCCATGTATGCATTGCGGTGCCAATTGTATCTGGTCTGAGCTCAGTGGAATCCAATTTTAGTGAGCAATGAGAAGGGCTCATTTGGACCACCACACACAAAGCTGCAATCCAGAATTTATTTTAATTAATACAATGTTATTTGAACCAATCTCTACAGTTGAGTATTAATACATGAATTAGTACATCTGCAGCTGTAGGAGGTGGTCTCCATACACTATCATTGTGAAATTTAGACCGTGGTGTCGGACAGGACACCTACTAGTTGACAAGTGTTACTGCCTCAGGCTAATAAGCGCAATATCTCCCCCGAACAAGAGGGGATTCTAGTCTGTCTTTCAGACTTTCACCTCACAATATGGAAGAGTAGATTAAAAACCTCATTGCAAATTAGCTTCTGTACTACTGGTAGGCTAGTGTTTGGAATAGCAGCTGTTTATATACTGTACAGTATTTAGTCACTGAAATGAACACAATGGTGTTCTACAGCTTCTGTCTACAAATATATTTCAAAGTCAGAGATTTTAGCACCTTCCATGTGACATGTGTGTACTTGTCCCTCTCTTTCTGTTTGTATAGGATTGAATGTCGCAACTCCATGCCAAATTTGGTAGCGTTACTTTATCGACAAACATGCATACCTCACCAAATGTGACTACAGGCCTTTCTTGAGCTGTTGCAGCCTGCATGTAAATTAATCTTGGTTAATAGATAAGTATTATGATTCACCCTAAACACACATTTACAGAAGGAGCGAGTGCATTCTCCGGCAGCGGCAATCGGACGCTGCCGGGGAAGGTGGGGGGATTATGTCACTCCACCGCCACTCCGTTTTGCGGCAGTGTCAGTACGTTCGGCGACCGCCTCTCCAGACGCCGCAACTGCCGATAACAGCCGGGGAAGGTGGGGGGGGATTATGATACTCTCTTCCACGGCAGTGAGTTGGTCCCACATGCGTTGCATCATGCTTGCGGTCTTGCGGTGTTGTCTGCAATTGGCGGAGACGCCGTGGCTGATGCCGCTGCCGGAAAATGCACTCGCTCTCCCTCCATATTATGTCCCCCGGCGTTCATGATGATGTCCCCAATATACACAATAATGTCCCTTTAGTCATAAAGTTCTATTTTGTCCCATCCCAGGGCCAGGATAGTGCCCTACACTTAGCTGCTGTTCAGGAACTGTATTCATGACATTCCTCCTAATAAGATGACTGATTCAGTCCTAAACTCAGTTCAAATTGGACTAACTGACTAACTCAGACTGATGAGGTGTTCCCAGAGGCGATCTCAGGTCAGCTGCCACAGTCTGTGGACAGAATCCAGGCCATGTGCGTCTCAGAAATGTGTTCTCTGGCCTTATCCTTGAGCCCATGTAATGAGGACCCAGCAATGTAGTGTCCATGCCTTGAACGATGCACATGCTATTTGGTGGACATTTCATATAGGCCTACATGTACAAGCAACACGTCTCAGATTGTAAATGTTATCTGACCTTATAAATAACAAACCGCGACCTTATCCTAACCAATAGTTTAAAAGAAAGATAGAATTGGATCCACAGTATTGATTCCTTAAGTATTGACAAACTTTGCTTTTGATGCACAGTACACGTTGATTGAAAATGCTTATTTTGGCATCAGAGTTCACTTAGTTTTACTGTTCTAAAATGAAACCCTGTGATTTGGATCAAAGATCTACTCTACTCCATCTTTGCTGAAAGTCAGTTATCAGGCTACTAATGAATGTGATGTGTTGTAACAACATAACTTCTGTCTAGAAGGAGTTACCTTGCTTCTGTACCTTGTTTGATATTGTGAATACATATTATACCACAACAAATACTCTACTACCAATATCCAAGTAAATATTTAATTCATATGAGTTTAAAATATATTACTATCACTTCTGTTACCTTCCCTTTCAGAATTTAGTGCCTTTTTTGGACAGTAGACTGTTCTGTAATAGCTATGTAGAAAATAAAATGAAACAAGCTAAAGTTTTGTTACTTTTTTTTCATCAGTTAGGAGAAAAAAACTTTTTTTATTTGTCTTTTTTTAAAGGTGTGTTTATATTGGTAATATCTATAAGGGAATAAACATTGATCCAAGAACGTTGTGTCCTGGTGGGTTTTTTTTTTTTTTTTTTTGAGGGGGGAGGGTAAGTGTCAATGCATTTCCAATGGAAGTCACATGGTTTGACACAACATTTTTGTTGTACAGCTTTCGTCTGTCTTTCGACTGCCCCCCTCCCCCTCAGTCAGGCCTGACTCACACCTTAACAGATTGATGTATAGCTGATGCATGAGACTTGTTTACTGATGCAAGCTCGCAATGCATTTCCAATGGGAGTCACATGGTTCGACACAACATTTTTGTTGTATGAGGGGGAGGGGGGGGGGGGGCAGTCGAAACACAACCGAAAGCCGTACAACAAAAATGTTGTGTCAAACCATGTGACTTCCATTGGAAATGCATTGAAGTTGTATGCTAGATCGAAAGGTGTGAGTGAGGCCTTATTCAAACTATTTTGAGCATAAAAGCATCTGCTAGCAAGCATGGGCTGCATCACATCTGAACCAACAACTGAAGCCAAAATATTATACGCTTCAGAAAATATGCTTATTTTAAGTGCTGAATCCAAATCTGCTGTATGTCCAGCTAAGAAATAACAGCCACCACTACAGTAAGGAAAGATGATGAAAGTGCTATAGGTGGAGGCTAGAAGTCCAAAGGGCTTATAGAGGCCTCAACCTGTGTATAACAAAGTATTTTAATAAACATGATTTGAAAGCAATATACATATTATTTACACACCGCTATATCCAGTTATCCACTATCGGATCATGATAGAGGAAAGAGGAACTCAAGCTACTTCATGTTCACAGTGTATTCACAGCTCCATTGTATACATTCACCAACAAAAAGGAAGGAACCAGAAACAGACCCTGGGGTCAACAAGGTGAACCATTCCCGAATCCTGAGTGCTTGAAGAAACCTCTAGGTGGCAGCATAGCATCACATCTACACAGTATAGGTCCTACTGTATCACACATGGGCAAAATTATTAATTATAAAAGGCAGCAGATTTTGAGGCAAAATGTACTTGATTCCAAATATTGAAAATTCATATTTACAATTGTCCCTACCAGCATTACACTGGTACAAACAAGTAAACATGTACTCAAATGGTAAATATTGTGAAACATTAACAACAGTTCAAGCAGAGAGCTCCAGAGACTTCCCTCTCCAGAGCAATATTTAATACTAACTTCCTCCTGGGGGATCCTGAGGCTTTTCAAGGCATTCCCCACAATTATTCCCCTCAATTAGACCTTAATTAGTCCAGTGTTTGTTGACCTCTTCTGGATCTGGGCCCAACATCTTTGAATATCTTTAAATAAGGCTGCCGTGTTAAGTAGTCAGATGTGGGCTGTGTGCATTTTCTGAGTTTATCATGTTTATTATAATGATTTTAGTTCCGGCTTGGATCAATGGAACTAACATTTCATACTTCTCCATAAGTTCTCCTTTATTGGTATCACAGTTTAATATTATGTTATCATGAAAATCACCTGTGTGAAGTGAGGGGCGCTCTTATCATCTCATTTCGGCCAATCACAATTTGCATCCTCACTTTTGTCTTAATATTTGTGTTTACACAGACCCTCAAAGCTGGACATAGGAGGGGCTAGTGCCCCTCAACAATCCATTTCTTGAGGGACCACTTGCAATACCCTTGCTGCTCGCCAGTGAGCCCCAGCCCACAGGTTGAGAACCACTGAATTAGTATACACTAAAACAGTGATACTCAACCTCAGGCCCGCGGGCCACATCAGGCCCAAGGGACCATTATGACTGGCCCACCAATGAAAATCTCGAAATTGAGGAAATTGCGGAAATGGAAATTGCGGAAATGGTAATTGCGGAAATTGCTCTTCACTTATAGCTATCTATTTTCAGGTAGATTGTTTTATTTTACTCAGTCAGCCATATCACTACTCTTTTTTTTTCATGAAAAAGGTCATAGCTGGGTAATCTATTTTCAGGCAAATTGTGTTTATTGTATTTTATTTTACTCAGCCATAACAATTTATTTTCTGTTAACCAACTTGCTGGCTGGCAGGCAGGCAGACAGCTACTCATAGACAGGCAGGCAGACAGACAGACAGCTACTCATGGAGAATTGGACAGGCAGGCAGTCAGACAGCTACTCATAGACAGGCAGACAGACAGCTACTCATGGAGAATTGGACAGGCAGGCAGACAGCTACTCATGGACAATTGGACAGGCAGGAAGGCAGACAGCTACTCATAGACAGACAGACAGCTACTCATGGACAATTGGACAGGCAGGAAGGCAGACAGCTACTCATAGACAGACAGACAGCTACTCATAGACAATTGGGCAGGCAGGCAGACAGCTACTCATAGACAGACAGACAGCTACTCATGGACAATTGGACAATATAGCAATTGAAAGAGAGAAGTTATCAAGTATCATTAATGTCGTAATTTTATCTACTGGCCCCTGGCCCCTTGCCATTTTTGTAATGTGGCCCACAGGTAAATCTATTTGAGTATCCCTGCACTAAAACATCATATCGTTGTCGAGAGGAAACCACCTAACTCCTATAGCCTAACTAAAGTTTTATTTTTTTCCCTTTTTTGCATAAATCAGTGCTATTGAACACCCTTTATGTCTGAGTGTTACATAAAGGGTGATATGAACCAACAAAATATAAGGATTTCCTAGTTTCCTGAAAAATAGTATACCGGCATATATTTTTTGTTTCCTGAAAAATGAACATTTTCGACAGCAGAGATATTATGTGTGGATGGATGAAAGCTGTGAATGTGCTGATGATCCTTCCCAGATAGGGCCCAATCTCCTCTGGATCATGACCCTGTTGCTAATGACCAACCAACTGGCCACTGTAAGCAACTTAGTACTAGTATAGCCATTAGTATCCATTAAGCATGATCACTCTGTAGCGTATGAAATGACCTTGTCACTTGGAGAGCAGAGCCGAGCTCTGTACAGACGCGGCTCCTCCACACAGCCTCTGTGGACCTCTGCACGCTGCAAACCATATTCATTCACTTAACCAAATATAGCCTATATAGCATCTCCGGTAATGTTCTGGGCATTCTTCTGCCCTAATGGACCAGGGGTACACAAGCACATGGCCGTTTATCCGTCCTCCTTCTCCGACCAAACTCTGTTAGCACACATCTCTCCATGCACAAAGAAATCTGCATGCCAGTGCCACCCGAATCCAGATGCACTAAAATCTGCAGGCCACCCGAATCCAGATGCACTACATTGCATCCACGCAACTGTCATATTTACTGTACAAATATTGTTTAAGATCAAAACACGATCCAACTGCCCAGCTTGCTGTGACTTCAAAATCATCACAACTTTCCACACCGCCTTCTCCAAAGACTCCACCAGCACAGAGCACAGCCATCCAAAGGTCCCTCCCCCTTTCACCCCTCGCTTACTGTGCTGCTGTGTGTGTCCTCATGCACACACAAAGCAATCGCCCACTCCACAAACAAGAAACACACAGCAAGGACCCATGCTTGCCACCGCCAACAAGTGGACGGGAATACTCCGATATCACCTCCAAAAACACACATCATGCCACGCAGAAAACGCACATCACTTTCAGATGATACAGTACTTTACAGTATGGTACAGTAGGCCTACAGTAAAGTACGCTACAGCAGGGGGAGGCAACCTTAGGCACGGGTGCCAACATTGGCACAGAGGAGGGTGATCACTGGCACACTGGCATAAGTGTGAGACAGACAAGTTTGTTCTTTTTGCAGTCCGTGTCACTGGCGTGCAACTAAGCTATAACTCAGGCATAGGGATATAGGGTTAAAAATGCTTGTATTTAATATGACATGTTCAAACTCTGGACGTCAGTGTTCGAGTGGGTAAACATTCCAAGTAGTGTTTGGATATATTTGTAAGCATTACGACTTGTACAAGGCTGGTGAGTGTGTTGACTTAAACCTGCTGTGAAGGTGCCACATTTTGTCATGTTGATTAATAGCCCACCATTTTTTTCTCAACGGCCATTGTTGGGCTGCAGACTTACATAGATTTTTGCTTCCTTCCTTTTCCCAGAATAAATTGCTCGCAGAATGTGAATCGGGTTATGCTGCAGTGTTTCTGCAAATCAACTGTGATGTCACATCTGTCATGGAACTCCCCTATAGCTCTTCACAATCTGCAGCCACTTCATCAAAACTCCAGCCAGCTTCTGCTAACAAACTTTTCCCAGTTTGAACTCACTTCCATGAGCAACATTCTTTCCTTAACATAATTAGTTTTATAACAGCTCTGTGCAGTGATGGAAAGTACTGTGCTTAAAGGACAACTTCACCCATTATCAACCTATCTTCATACAACAATATACTAGGGTATATGCGCATGTATAAAGAGAGGGGCAATTAAATCCAATGGCAAAGTGAGTTTAACGTCGTTTCACCTTGTTTACAATCAGACTTTTATGTTTGGATGTATGGTCTGTCAAGACCAGAAAGTAGTTTCCTTCCAGTAGGCGTTCCCGCATAACCTCCAGGTATGATGACGATGTCACCCTCTAGGTCCTCAGTAATCCATTATGGCATGCTACCTTTCCAGGAAGAGAAAGCCGGCAGTTTCTATTAGCTTGGATTCCCCATCGATGATGTCACTGGTAGACAGGTTTCTGAACTCTCCACAGCCCTCCTCTGAGACACAGAAGTGAATAGGCAGAAATCGTGCCATATTATAATGAGCATTAGTGAGGACAATGGGAGAGCATTGATCTGTTCTGTCACTTGGCACCTGTCCTGGCTCTGTGCCTTCTCTCGGGGTATGTAAGTAAGCCGCAAGACTAAACGAGCCATGATGACATGAGGCCCAGCCGAGCCAGTAGGCCCATAGGGCAGGAGCCTATCTCCTGTTTCTGTAGGCAGCTTTGATGTACAAGTACACCCACTGACACTAGGGAAACTGCCCATAGATCCGAAGTCCCGTTAGTCCGAACATGCACTGCTCCCGTGCTTGCGGTTAGGTTTAGTTTTGCTCCCGTGCTTGCGGTTAGGTTTAGGTTAGGGTTAGAGATAGGGATAGTCATTTCGGAACAATGAACCTTCTGACTAATGACACGGCACCGACACTAGTATGTCGCAGGGACTTACCCCCAATCCGACCTGACCTCCCAGTCTCAGGGCAGACACTCTAACCACAAGGCCACTGAGCATGGTCTTCTCTCTGGGAGAATAAGATTAAGAATGTCACCTGCCCTTGCCCCGTCCCTTCTCTCGGGGACAATAAGAGTAGAAACAAGATTGACCGTCCGTTGACAAAGAGGACAGTTGTGACGAGCAGCATCCTTCAGGAGGCAGTGTGGGAAGACGGTCAAACTGCCTGCTCAGAAGTGACACATGGAATAAATAAAATGAAGTGAGTGCAAGCAGCAAGTCATTTTCCTTTGTTTAGTGCGACGACAAATTTTGTTTAATTTAACAAGGCCCGAGTCACAACAGATTGTTACAACTAGACTGCTTTTAAGACTGGCAAATGTCTGTCTGTCTGTCTGTTTTGTCTATCTTTGGGTGCATTCAGACATACGTGTCAAGAGGCGTCAAGAAACGCAGAGCCCGCGTGCGAGCATCATTTCCATCCACCAGCTGTTTACAGACCAGGAAGAGACGCCTGCTCTAGGCGCTTTCTTGCCGCCTCTTGAAGTGTATGTCTGGGCAAGTGTGTGCGACACGCACACACTTGCAAGCATGCACACATGCATTGCACGCACACACACACACACACAGACACACGCACGCGCGCACACACACACGTCACGCACACACACAGTGTTTACTGACTCAGGGATTCTCATAGAGGCCTCCCCTGTGATTTACTGAGAATAAAGCAGTGCAATTAGCAGCAGTGAGGCATCAGCAGAGTGTCTATCAGCCACGATGTGAAGAGTGAAGCGCTGTCATATTATTAATGATGGCACTTCTTACACCAGCAGCATAAACACAAATGAAATACAACCTGGAACGTAACCCGAGGTCACAGTGGGGGTGGATTTTTATAAATATTTAACCAATGAAAAGTATTAACAAGTGCTTGTGACTAAAATAACGACTATACTGGATCCTTTGGAAGTTACTTGGAACACACAGATAAATTTTTTCTGAAAAGTAACAGTTTTGGACATACTGTACTGTACAAGGTTACCACCCGACAGTGACTTGCATTGTGAGCGAGATATATTTAAATTCACGAGGCTGCAATCTCACTTGGCTTCATCAGCAATCCTCTGACATAATGAAGTTGAGCTGCACGTATTCTTTACCTACAATACATAACCTTGCATAACAAAGTCAATTTAACCAAGGGTTAATACTGTACATTACAATGAGAAGATTTTAGTTCATGTCTCTCATGAGCATCCATATATCCATATATCGAATATATCTATGTTATTTTAATGAATTACTTAAAACTGACTTTTCTTTTTTTGCATCGTTGTTTTTTGATTGATTGATTGAAATATTTATTAACAGTTTGCAGAATTACAGTACATTTCAATACAAAGACTGTTAACTGTGAGTGGACGACCCAATAAAGCATTACACTTGTTTACAAGAGGGTCCACCTTGTACAATTCATCAAAACATTTAGAGACGTACAAACTTCTACACTTCTATATAGCCAAAGAACAGAACTGTCTGTTGCGCTTGTCCACTTGTTTGAGTGTTGAATGTTTAATGACCACAATCGAAGCCTTTGGCATCTCATCCATTCGCTGTCTTTTTAACTCATTGTACTTTCTGTACTTTTAAAGGTTTGTCAATAACAATTTCAATCAATCAAAGTCACCTCTTGATACAGTATTGTGTCCATCCATCCATCTTCCTCCACAGCTGTGGCTGGGGGATCCCGAGGTGTTCCAAGGCCAGTGTGGACATACAGTATATAATCCCTCCATCTGGTCCTTGGTCTGTCCCGTGGCCTCCTCCTCCTCTTCCCAGCTGGACATAAACCTCCCCAGGGAGGTGACCAGGAGCCATCTTTACTAGATGTCCCAACAACCTGGCTCTTTACTAACCAGCAGTCTGCAAAGGACCTGAGGCAGATTCTTCAAAATGCCTTCTAAATTGGTAGTTCTCAAACCTTTTCGTGCCAAGGACCCCCAAAATAATATGAATTTGGCCATGGACCCCCATCTGAAAATGTTTTGTGCCAGGGACCCCCCAGATTAATCAATCCTAGTTATTCAACATTATTTTTCAAAATGTTTCAGATGTACAAGCTCGCAACGCGGCACCAACTGACTCACTGATTTGCATAGGGTTTACAGGGTTTGAAAACATTGGCATGAAAATAGCGACGGCAACCAAACAACTACATGCACCGAATAAAGAAGGCGCTGCATGGAGCAACTCGGATGATTGGAGCCTTTATATTTTAATTGCAGGGTGCAACGCACAGAAGAAAATACCCTGACTGTAATCTAATATCAAAACGTTGCTTTTTTTCTGTGCTTTGGACACTGCTATTAAAATATAAAGGCTTCAATCATCTGAGTTGCTCCAGCGCCTTCTTTATACAGTTATATGTGTCGTTAGTGTCTGAGTCTCTGAGACGCACCAGATCAGCTTGATTTGCTTGAGGCATGGTGGAATATCCCTTTAATCCTAACTACATGGGATCCTACTAGGGAAAGGGTCCATTTAAAAACTGTTCGGGGAGGGCATTCCACAGATTTGGGACAGTAGAAGCAGAAGGCACGATCATGGGGGCAAGGACATGGTTGGTATTGGAAGAGCAGAGGTTTCGAGTGGAGGGTTGTGGGGCGAAGAGTTCTTTGAGGGTGGGGGAGGGGAGGGGTGGGGTGGGGGGGGCATTGCCGTGGATGCACTGATGTGTCAGAAGGGAGATCTTGTATTTGGTCCGACTCCTAAGGAGATTGTACAAGCAGGGTCGATAATAAGACTGAATACTCTGATGTGCCAAGCAGAAGCTCTAGTGGAGCAATCAGTTAGCACTGTTAGCGCATGGTACTTAGATGACAGTCAGTAACCTGCTGAGCAATGCTGAGGTTGTGGGTTCGAGCCTCACCTGGAGTAGCAGACATTCTATCATAAATCGCGGTACCCCTGAATACAAAGAGCATCAGCAGCCATCTCCTTTTTAAGATAAGGGTCAAAGCATAGCTTTTAGAAAATGTTGCAGAATAGTATCATGTTTAACTATATTATCAACGAGATCACATGATGTAGGCAGTGTAGCTCTTGATTGTGTTATTTATTGATTTAATTCATGTCTGCCTGTATGTATTTTGTTGCAATGTTGTTTGTCCCAGACCAAGGACCACAATGAAAATAAGTCGGAAGACTGTATTGTATGCTTTATCCTTGACGCTTCTTAGATGAACATGATGTAACTGATGTCAATCAAATCAAATCAAATCAAATCAAATCAAATCAAATCAAATCAAATCAAATCAAATCAAATCAAATCAAATCAAATCAAATCAGGCATAGTTTTTGTGAGATTATATAACCCCTCCCTACTAGTAGTAGCCGGCGCTGTAAAACAACCGTCCCATCAGTGCCCATCGAAACCCAGGCTCTGCAAAAAAGAGACTCCCATCCCTAGGACCCCAAATGAAAACCCTGTAGCAGGGGTGGAGAACCTTAGGCACGGGGGAGGGTAATATCACTAGCTCACTGGCACAAGTCTGAGAGAGAGAGAGAGGATTTTTCTTTTAAAATATCATTAACCATATAGTCTATTAATTTAATTCCACTATGCAAATTACCTCCTGCACATAATCCATAATTCATGCAGCCTCTGCTCTTTAGTTTTGTAGGCTACTGTATACAACCTTGGAGCATGTAGCCTATGCGTCACACACCAGCTGAACAATGATTGCTGCAGTTCTCTTCTGGCCCAGAGCAGAGGGCAAGAACTTTGGGCATGAGTGCATCCCACGGATAAACGTGGTTTAATTACTTGAAATGCTGTTTGCTGAATGCCCAATGCTGCCCTGGGACCGATTCTCAAAATGTCTTATATAATTACTACAGGTAATATCACTGTATGGAACATAGATCTAAGGGACTACAATATCTGCATAAATTGGCAGAACGTATGGAATAACATTCCACTAACATCTTCCATTACAAATTGATTAAAATATTTTATTCAAATTAAAATACTACAAATCCCTCTATGCTCACTAGAACCCTAACACTTCACAAGAAGAGAGTGCTATTTGCCGGTTTAACGGCTGCAAAAAAGATGCTGGTAATGAGATGGAAACCACCCCATAACCTCAGTATCCACCGTTGGAAGTTTCTCAGTTATCCTTCTATCTATGACGTCTTGAGTTTGGAGGCTCCCAGTGCTCGAGCACAGGGAGCAAGGATAGATTCTATCCAAGCCCTACAGAAGGTTAAATCAGGACTCAGTTAGACTGAATACCTGTACTCCTGCAAACAAAGTCTGATCCATCCATGTTTGTCTGTTTCAACGACAAATTGTCACGTTTTGTTTTGGTTCCCATTTTATTTGTTTTGCTAGAAAAAGAAACATGTATTATGTTATACATATAAATCACTGCTGTTTCCCCCTCCTTAATGTCTGTGCTAACCCGGGGTTAGTTTAAAAATAATAATAATAATAAGTTGGTCACATAGTACAATGTTGAAAATGAGTGGAATGCCCCTTTAATGACTTAATTTAGTCCCTTGTTAGTGCCGAATCTGGGTTGCACATGGTTATGATGGTTTGTTGAACTCCCTCTGGTGTTGTGGGTGTGTCGTTGACTTTAAGGAAGTATTTACATACCCATTGCAAGATGCTGTACGACTCATCAACCCTAAACTATTCCAGCCTGTCAAAGTGGGCAGGGGTAAGTTGGGTTCGGGGAGTTAGGCCAATTAGAATCCTGCACAGTTTGTTTTGGGAAGTCTGGAGCCTCGCTCTGAGTCTATGCAGCCGTACGCTGCGGTACGCACCACGTGTAGAAATAATTAGACCTTAATTTTCGAATTGTTAAGCATGTTCCATTTTTGGGGGAAAGAAAATGCCAATTTAACACCGATCAAGGTTCCCTCGGTGACGTCCCCAAAAGGTAAACAAGGGTCCCGAAAGGGTACCTACCTTATTGTCTTTAAAGCTATGGGTTCCGTCTCCTGGTCGGATGAAACTGCATGGGTGTCCCAAGTTACTGAATTTTTTTATTTTATGTTTATTACAGAGCTGGAGAGACGGTCAGGAAGACTAGTTGCATTTACATGTGACCGCTAGGGGGTACCAATTGGCAGAGAGTGAGTGTGTCAGTGAAGCGATGCACAGAGCAGCAGATGAGACGCAGGCCACTTGAGGCTGGCTGCTGAGGAGAGAAGCACGGTAAGCACCAGTCTGTATAGCGGTACCCACACTGCTTCTCTGATGCCGAGGAGGACAATAATGCCTTTACACTTCTGTTCATTTCTCACAGTACAATCCTCTTCCCTGGACAACAACAGACATTGTTTTAATATTTTTCCAACAAGAAGTTAATGCGACGTGTGTTGAGCGTGGTGGGACCATGAACTTTTTTTAGGAGCTGCTGTCTTGTGGAAACTCGTGGAGGTAAGTCTTCATACATCATGGATGGATGTTATTGATGCTGGTCAGTCAAGTCACAGAATATGTGAATGAATTGTTATTTTGCACTTAATTTCAGATTTTATTTATTTATTTCAGATTTCATTATTTAATGACTGGAATGCTGCATCTTAACAAGCAGATCAAAATGTATGCTTGCTTACTTAATTGTAGACTATCGCTGCTTTGACATTCTGATTGTTGGCTTTATAGTGATCTGCCAGAAATATTATATAGCCTATTAATATTATATATAGCATAGCCTACTCACTATACTATAAGCAACATCTTCAACAAATGACGCCGTAATGTTAAATGTGGGCTGACTCGAGAGACACCAAAATGAAATGTTCAAGGATCGAACTTAATTAATTTCTTCATGGAAATAATTGTTGTGAGCTATTATCACACAGGCATAGAACAGTATAGCTTCTACTCTGAATAGAGTGAATGATCAACAAAACGTGTTTATCGATCCGATTACAAAGTATGCTTAATTAGCAGTGTACAGTGAGTGAGTGATTGTGTTTGCATGTCCGTGTCTGCCCGTGCTTCTTGTCTCTGTTGACCCAGCTTGCTGGGTGGAAGGAAGCAGGGGGTTTGATGCTGACTAGAGGAGACATGGGAGTTAATTCACTAGGGATTTAAGTTGATTTAGACCAGAACAGTCATTCTCAACCTTCTTTATTTAATTTGGAGTTTTGGACACCCAGTTTGATATCCATTTGGTACCCTTATTTTCTTTCTCTCTTTTTATTTTATTTTTGTAATCTCTGGGACCCTAATACACTGTACAAATTACAATCCTCAGTTTTATGTATCTGCCACATGTCTATTTGATTCCATTTGCACACTCTCAGTTACAGGCCAGTAGGCCTAAGGGTCCATTTGGTTATTTGTACATGCACTCAGTTACAGACCTCTGACCAAACGTTGCACCAGTATTAGAATTTATGACTTATTTTGTTTCCCCCCCCCCCATGGATGGTGTTTGATTGATTGCTTGATTGAT
Source organism: Protomyctophum bolini (assembly GCF_963924005.1). Taxonomy (NCBI): domain Eukaryota; kingdom Metazoa; phylum Chordata; class Actinopteri; order Myctophiformes; family Myctophidae; genus Protomyctophum; species Protomyctophum bolini. Next base: position 12,416,672 of record NC_137862.1, on the reverse strand, counting down.
TGATTGCCTTTATTGACACAATGCAATCACATTTGTTGCTACATGTACATCTGTCAAAAGGATAAAACACAAATGTCCCGGGCCGGGAGTTTATTTCCATTGTGGTCCTTTGTGTGTGTGCGCGCGCGTGCATGTGTAGCATTCATGTGGCGCATGTGAACATAAATACGTCAAATAAATCGTTGCTGTGGAGTGGAAACCTCGTATGTCCAAAACTGTTACTTTTCAGGATTAGAGCATTCATTTATGAAAATAAATAAATAATTATAAACAAATAAAAGCAACACAAAACGTTATAATATGGATTGAAGAGGTTTCTGCCCGACAGCAAAGAAATGTAATATTCAAGTATATTTTCTTTCAGTGACTTGAGCTGTGTTCTAGGCCTAGGGTACATTCACTGTGCTCTGGTTTGAAATAGTTTTGTGCCCACATGTGTGGATGTCACACACAGACATTTGTCACCAGTGTGCCTTGGCCCTTAGCAATAAAAGTAATGCAAGCTCTTAGCTTAATTGAAAGGGTCCCACCCCTTGAAGATGCTGCTGTATACTCACTAGTGGTAGTGGGCGAGAGCGGCACAATCTGCCACAGAGAGGTGTGTTTAATATACATTTTTATTTTATATCCAATTTAATTTCTGAGCCAATAGCTCTGGAGTGTATGCAATGCAGTAGTTCTCAAACTTGAAAGTTTCAAGGTCTCCCCTTAACTCTCACAGTATACAAATGGAACCAAATCCATTTGGTTGTATACTGTCAGAGTTACAGACTTGTAAGGGTCAATTTAGTCCCCCTAGGCCCCTTTTCCATCAAAATTACTTTGGTTCCATTATAGATTCTTGGAACCGGTTTTGGTTCCAGTTACAAAACAACTTTTAAGAGTTCTGAACCAATTCATTTGCAGTGGAAACACTCTGAACTGGGTCAATATTAGGCGGGGGAAAAAAATAACCAATTCAGAGCCCTGAAATTGGAACGTTAATTATGAATTGAGTGTGCAAAACTGCCCACTCAACCTTTATTAAATAACCATGAAACTTCCCCAATTGATTACTTACACGAAGACAATGCTCTATTCATTGTATTACAAAATAAAAATAATAATATGCAAATTAGCCCTTATATAGGAAAATATGAAAAAGCTACTACTGTGGAAGGGTTATCATATATTTATGTACTTCCTATAAACAATTTAATATAGGTATAGTTTTTTTTGAAGGAACAGATAGTAGGCTGACAGGAAACGGGAGAGAGATGGGGGAAGACATGCAGTAAAGGCCGTGTCGGGCTCGGGAGTCGAACGCGCGGCACACTGCGACTGGATTACCAGTCGGGTGCCCAGACAGTTACGCCACCGCCTGGGCGTTAATTCATAATTAACGTTCCAATTTTGGAGCTCTGGCTCATGGACTAAAAACCAAGAAGAACCACTGCATATGCAAATAATGCAAAATACGATAAGGGTATCGCAACAGGCCCACCTTTGCAGGTACTCGCTCCTGCGCCATCTGTGGGCCAGTGGCATCACTCTCTCCGTCTCTCCTTCCCTCAAGGCACCGACTAAACTCACACACCTGCCTTAACTAGGCCAAATGTCACAGTGATCTATTCTAATCAAGAAGGCCTTTCAATATAAGGGTCAATAAGTCTTTAAAAAATAAAGCCTTTCTAAACATTATAACGGCATACAATATAAATGACATTATAAAGCAACACACTAACCGTAGACATGTTATGAGCTACTTTATGTCAAGAAATTCCTTGCAGGTGATTTCTTTTCCAAGTGTTGGAGTTTGGAAGCGCTCCATTTCAGTAACGCAACATCCTGCTGCCTCCTGCATTATGTGCAAATTCAAAACAGGTGGTATGCAGGGCGGTTGAGTGATTATTCAATGAGCGCTTCCAAACTCCAATACTTAATCACCTGCAAAGAATTTCTTGACATTAAGTAGCTCATAACATGTCTACCGTGGATTTTTATGAAACAAACACTTTGCACATAGAAAGAGCATCATTCAAGCTTTTCGTACAGCTGCAATGTTGGTGAGTTTGACATAATTTAATACAATTATAGACTTTGTCTGTTTAGATGTATGGGCGGTCATTGGCAAATTGTGGCTAGTTTCCACCCTGCCATTATCTTATGGACAGATGACCGCCGTGTGCATATTGTCTATTGAGTATTCAAACATGAAGACATCTCAGAACATCTGTAGCTCCAACGGTTTAGAAGATAGAGGCATGTTTTAAGTGGCAGTTATTGTAAATAGGGCATGGTCATTTCCGGGTACATTTGAGATATTCTCCGCTAAATGAAGTGCATACATATCTTAGCCAGGTCCTGGAGTAATTATGGCATGCCCCGAATAGGGATGCTAGGGTTGTGGTGGTTACATGACAAGGAGTGGATTATTTTTTGTGGCTGTGGCTCAGGAGGTAGAGCAGGTCATCCAATGATCCCTGGATCGGCGGTTCGAATCCCGGCTCTTCTTGTCCACATGTCGAAGTGTCCTTGGGCAAGACACTGAACCTTACATTGCCTCCAATGAGTTGGTCGGTGTGAGCTTGCCACCATTGGTGTGTGAATGTGGGAAGTGCGGACGCTGGTGTCGACTGTTCGCCTACTTGGAAAAGCGCTATAAAAATTAATTCATTATTATTATTGCAGCGTGAGTGAGTTGCTTAGTACAGTATAGTATACGTAATAGTAGTATTTGTAGTAATAGTGCAAAGCGCTACATATGTTATTATGTTTGTAATGTAATGCGGAGGCCTGTTGTATTCTTTGAATCACAAGAGGATTAGTTTAGTTTATTTTAGTTTACCAAGTGGCTTAAGGCTGTGAATTCAGCAGACAAGCTTGTGCACTGCCTACAAATGTTCGTTTTTTATTAGGGCTTGTTAAGAAGTCGTTTAGAACGGTTGATATTCAAACAGTATAATGTTTTTTCACCAGGTTATCTCTTCAAGTCACCTTTGTTTTAGTTTTTTGTCTTTAAGTCAGACAACATTCACGTTTAATAGCTGAATGATTAAAAAATGACAGCAAATATATGTAGCATTTTTGCTCATTTGTGATGCCCACTTTCAAAGTCAAAGTCGTACGATTTGTCTCCACATTTGACCCATTTGACCCATCTCTTGGAGCGGTGAGCCACAGCCGTGATAAACCCGCCCCATATTTACATACTGGGCCCTGATTGGTGCCCCACAACTTCAGGGACAGGGAAATCCAATCACAACCGAGCAGGGCCAGACTAATCTGCCGAGAGATGTTTTGTTTTTTTGCACTAGCAGAATCTTCCGGTTTCCAGGTTAAGAATGCTGTGCAGGGTTAATCATCCCCTATCTTGTCTTTCCCATTTTTATTTATTTCGATGACAATTCTTTTTCAAATAGTCGATCATCAAGCTGAACGTGTCGATGTAGGTCGGCTATTTGAACTATTTTATTATTATTATTAGTAAAAAATGCATTCATTTCATTCTGTATGGTACTGTATGCATATAGTAGTCAATGGACTAAACATGATGCAATAACACCAGTATGGTCCTTTTAAATATCAACTTATGTTGAGGTATTTGTTCTGTTTTTAACAGTAAACAGAATTGAAGCTTGACTTAAATAAATTGTCAAGATTAAGGCTATTAGTCAGATAAATCAACAATTGGACATGTTCTTCCTACTCGTTCATCCCTATTAAACACTTATGTTCATGGCGTTAGAGAAAGCATGCTCATTCTACGTAAACAAAGTAGTAGCCTATATACTGTTTCCAGTGTGTCGAGGCCTCTCAATTTGTGAATCCTACAACACATGTGTCAGATCAATACATAATCAGTGTTGATTAATGGGACACCCACTCACTGTAGTTTCTCACACAAGGACAAGTTGGACGTCCAATGGCTGCCCTGCCTCGCCTGGGGCCACTATATTAGCATACAAACAAAGTAGCTCACTATGCACTGTATAATGTTGCTGTTGTAGAAACCTTGTATCTCCATATTTTGATGCTTTAATGTTCGCTTGTTTCTTCTTTTTTTGTGTAAATGAATATCCTGACTCCTACTTTGTTGTATATATAACGGTGTCATGCAAAAGTAGCAGAAATAGCCGATCTACAAGCTCACAACGCACAGCATGTTGTGAGCTTGGCTATTTCCGTTACTCTTAAAACGTTTTTGTTTAGTTTAGTTTTGTTTATTTTATTTTATGATATGTTATGTATCATTTTTGCCATGCCCAAAATCGAGGTCAGGTTGAAAGAAGTCAAGTGGAGTTTATTAATATTATTAACAATAGCTTGTGACTAAAGTAATAACTACATTGATTGGCTCCATTGGAACATTGGTTATTTTTGGACGTACAAGATTTCCACCCGACATCGTTGATAATATGTATGGTAATGGTATAATATAGGCTACCATAATGCGTGTGGAATGTAAATAATTTGTTTATGCTCAAATGGTTATTTTTCTCGGCATCTATCTTTCTTGCGGCGAGATATCGCATTGCTTATAGGTTGTTTATCATATCACACACAGAGATGAATATCTTGTGTTTGCTTTATTTCATGGGCAGCATCACTGGTCATTGGTGGAGAGGGGGGAAGATGGGAGTGGGACGTTATGAATTATGGAATGACTTTGTCAAGAAGTTGCGGCCCTATTCTCCGACTGGCAGAGGGAACGGTAAACATTTGAAATTCAAATAGCTCATGAGGTGGAGACCAGAGAGGGACGCCATTAAGGCAGGCGTCCATCACTTCTCAGTGTTTTTCTTTTCTTTTTCTTTTTTATTCATCCTGCTACAAAGGCAGAGAAACCTGGAAGAAAGAGTGAAAGGCAACATGAGAGACTGTTAAGTGGTTGGGCATTTTGAACGAGACAGAGGCCAGAGAGAGAGCTGAACATTACAAAATGCATGAATGCATTCCTTGGGTCACATGTTGGATGGTGGGTGGCGTCTTTTCTCCAGACGGTCGACCATATACTGTCTCTGATAAAGTTAGCGAAGGACCGAAACATATAGTGAATTATATTGTTGCTGTCGCACAGAAATCTCTTATCTCTATATTTTAATAGCGTCACACAGAATTATCAAAAATAGTGGATCTACAGGCTGCATTTTGAGCTTGTCGATCTGCTATTTTTGTTATTTTTGACATCCTGAAAAGTAACAATTTTGTACATTTTCACCCGCAGAGATGATATTAATTTGGTGGACACAAAATGCTGTCTCTTTATTATTCGTTTTTTCCTTACAGCTGTAGGCCTATGTGTCATTTGCAATGTTCAACAGGTCACGATGGAAAGCTTACTTACATAAAACAATCCACTTCGACACACTATCGTTAACATTAGCATATTCAAATGTTGTTGTCAATTGTCTGATGTACCACTTCATACAGTTTAGGTCGATTGATGAGACACCGTTGCATTATGTTAGATAATTATGCACCCAAGTGCACACTGTTTCACAATTATAAACATTTGAGTGCATACTGTACAGTCACCTCACCTGCATCAGTGGAATGCAGGTATGGACTCAAATTGTAAATATATAAACTTGGAACAATTTTCCCAGTTCCCTTTGATCTATTAACTCCTTCAATATCTTTAAAGCGTCTATACTTGCTCATCTTCAAATTCCCTTTGATTTCCTTTGAGGATGGCATTGGATTGCTGGCTTGTGATGTTTCAGGGGCCAGGTCTGGCATAACTTTGCTGTATACTAGCAGTTCTCAACCTTTCTGACCACTTAAATGGTTAGTTCACCCTCCTGCTAGCATAGTGATACTGGACAGTGGACACAAAAAATAGAGTGACAGAGGGGTCAAAGTTGAACAAAAGTTGTGCTACTGTATATGTACTCCAGGACCTGGCTAAGATATGTATGCACTTCATTTGGCGGAGAATATCTCAACTGTTCTTGGCTAATATGCCTCTATGTTGACCAATACTACTGCAGCTACTAAAGCCTGAAATTAATTTGGACCATATATGGGCCATTATTTGACTGTTCTTGACTTGGAAGAAGTGGACAGATGGACTGAGTCATTTTCACAAACTGTCCAAAGTAGGCAATCTACAATCTTCTTCTTCTTCTTCTGAAATTCATCCAATCTCCTAATTGGATGAAATTGGACCTGGACCTATTTTTTGTTTACTGAAGAGCTGGGACTTGTTACTGAACGAACACACAATGACACATGCATCCTCCGGCCTGGCGGCGACAATTAGCATTTTTGAAACGTTGAGATCCAAGGTTTGTGGCTGACAGCGAGAGAGGAAATGCAGTTGTCTCAGCTAAGCAGCTTTGACAGGCTGACTGTGTGAAGGACCTTGCAGCAGGAAGATGTAGCGCAGGATTACTGTGAGTCCAACAGAGCACAGCATGGCTCACTCATGACACAGTCAGTCATCTGCCTTCATCTGCAGCCTGGAAGTTTTCACACAACATAATCACTGTGCTTATTTATCACAAGCGGGTGGAAGAACTACTCTGACGGTATACTTAAGTCTTAAGACCATGATGCAAACATGTATGCTTTATAAAATGTTCTTAAGTAAGGTAAAAAGTACATGATTTGGACATGCTTGAACGTTCGACACTTAATGTCAACACTTGCTACAAATTTAAGCACTTATATCCAGCTTTGAGGATCTGTGTAAACACACACATTGAAGACAAAAGTGTGTACCGTATGTGTAAACACAAACACAAACTGACTGACTTAATCTTCTTTACCCTGTCGAGTGGCATAGGGCGTCCACCAGAGCTCTCCATATCTCACTCTCTTCTGTCCCTGGGTTTTTGTTTCCTGTCAGCTCACTCCAATGTTCTTTAGGTCTTGGAGACTAGAACGTCTCCAGGTGTTTCTCGGCCTACCCTGTTTCCTCTTCCCCTGTGGGTTGTAGTCCATGTCCTGTCTTGTGGTGTTATCTGTGTTATTTCTAAGGGTGTGGCCTATCCAGTTCCACTTTTGTGGAACTGAATAGATTAATACATGAATAGTAGAATACATTGTGGTCCTATTCAATTAAATATTTACATTGAATATCTTCACTGAAAGTAGCCGATCTACAAGCTTACAATGTGTCAGCGTCACAAAGCAATAATTGTGTTTAGGAATAGGGGGTGCATACATCTATGTATCCATCTATCCACCTACCTACCAACCTACCTATACTGTACCTACCTAATCTACTTTACTACTGGATAGCATGATGGGATGGGGTGGGTCTGGGTTTGGGTTAATGCTCATAATTCACTTTTCTCAGAAACTTGCACTTTTCCCTGATTATTATGGGTCCGAGTGTTTCTGCTCCACTTCGAAGTTGTTTTCTACATCAGTGTTCTGTGGCTGAGCAGACACAAAATGTACAACTTTTATTCCAATGGTATTAATATTTGATCCTTGCCCAAGGGGATGGCTGCTGTAAATAGGATGTTTATTATTGAGGAAATGATTTATATACTGGTAATTCATGGCTTGTTGCATTCATTCATGTTCTGTCTTCTCTGCCATCCTCTCCTCAGCTTTCCTCTGCTCTGCTCTCCTATCCTATCCTCTCCTTCCCTCCACTCCCCTCTTCTCTTCTCTCCTATCTTGCCTCTCCTCTCCTCTCCTCTCCTCTCCTCTCCTCTCCTCTCCTCTCCTCTCCTCTCCTCTCCTCTCCTCTTCCATGGGACAGATTTGCAGTAGAATCATATTGGTCACAGCACAGATTCAAAGTGATGAGGAGTAGGTAGGAATCACAATGATCACATCACACAGAAGCAGCAGTGTAGTCCTTGAGTAGAATTGCAATGATGATGCAAATAGCCTGCATGAGGTTCAAGAACATACAGTAGCAGCAGTTGTTTACTGTACATGATATTAGACATTAAGGTGCAAATAGAGTATCAGTGCATTGTCCCGTTCAACCACAAGAGTCTGTAACTTCCACATGGCAGATCCACGGGGGAAAGAAAAATATTGCTATACTTTTACTGAAGCAAAACATTCAGAGTACTTCTTCTTCCACCAGTGGAATCGTGCTTGTCACAGTAGAGTAGAGATTATAAGCGGTGTGGAATATACAGTACCTATGAATCACAATGATCACGTCACAAAGAAGCTTGGTTTGGTCTGCATCAGGAGTGGATTATAGTAACCTGTGGCAATCCTATCAACACTACAAAACATGGTTTCACTGTGAAAACTGCAATGGACACCACTGTCAATGTCATACTGTACATGAATTTGACCAATGGACAACACACTTCTGTCATATACAGTGTCTGTCTGTGGGTTTTAAGAACCATTGGTTCTTATTTTCTATTTCATAAAATGTAACAGTTATTGTATGGACATGTACAGTATGTTTGCACAGCTAACATAATTAAGAATTATGCTAGTTTGTTCAGCTTGATATCAAATAACCATTGTATAAGTGATTCTAAGAAGAGAGTCATATGGAGTCCAGCCACTCTATGGCGCAGACGCACAGCGCTTTGCATGTACTCACAAGCAAATATTATTGGATCGCGGAGCTGTCGCTCAGGCGAGGTCACTGACCCAACCCCTCAGGTATAACCCTGACCCTGCTGTGTATCAGTGAAGATGACTTCCTCGAAAGTGGGGGGTTTCATGGCAAATCCATTGGGACGCACCGCACAGTTCCCACTGTGCTATGTGCCTGGCTAGGGAGTTCTTCGTTAAAGGGGCCCGCCCCTGCATGGGGGTGGTGCCCTCTAGTGGACCAGATTTTTTGGGGCGTGACCCATCTCCCCAGTGGCGTTTAAGCCCGCCACTGCGCCACAGGCCTTATACCCTGCCCACCTGTATCAGGGTGCACTTGTGCCACCCCTAGCAGAGAGTTCATTGTCCTCCGACAGTGTTGTTGTTGTTTTTTTATTGTGGGCATTGCCTTTATTATTGAAAAACAGTGCATTTGTACTTTGTGTTCGGCGGCAGACCCACCCGTGGTGGCCACCTGAGCTGAGAGCCTCAAGGCTCATATAGTCTGGATTTTCGGTGGTGGGGTGACCACCAAACTACAACATGACGTCACGAGCCGCGGTGGCAAACCACCGCCACCGCTCCAGCCCTTCTCTCTGTTTTTACTCACCACCGCTCAACGTTATTTCAGCTCCGGTGGTCAGCTCACCACCGGAGCGGTGGTCAGTGCAGCCTCGCTGTCAGGACGCGAGGCTATTTTTCTTTATTTGGCAGCCAAATACATTACATAATAATTGTGGTGGTCATTGACATGAAAAATGTTTGAGAAACACTGATTTAAAAGTGAGCGGGAATGGATGATGGTTGCATCAGGCCTGAAGGTTCAAGCTGCAGGTTGGGTCTGTGGGTTTGCCAGGATTGAGGTTCCTGCGGGACGGCTGTCTGGCACACACACACACACAGCTATCAGCATTATTAGTAAAGAGTCACTGCATGTGCACAGCTCCACAGAGTAGGGCCGCCCTCTTGTCATTCACATAAACACACTAATAACTGATTGTTGCATAAATGTATAAGGCCAGCAGGATCAGAGGAAGGCTTTAAACTGCTTTGTGTGGCCTGTGTGTATTGGACTGTTACTGATTATTTGTCAACTAAATGTGTAAAACTTCAATGCAGGACAGGGTTTGATTTTTGCTGTGTGTGTGTATGTGCGCGTGCGTTTGTGCATTTGGGAAAAGAGCGCGCCGTGGCACTAGCCACCGTGGGTGCGGGGCTCGCAAAGCTAGAGCTAGGGCTCTTGGTTGGTGCGGGGGGTAAAGTACCTGTGAATGAATATTGAATATGAATATTGTCATTTGACATTCAGGTGTCTCTGATACATGCACCGAGAACAGACAATACAAAAACAATCAAATAGGCCAGTGGTTTTCAACCCTTTTCATATCAAGGTCCATCATTTATTCTGCATTTGAGCCACGGACCACCATTTGATGACATTTAGCCACTCAGACCTAAGACTTAGACTATTTTGTGTCGTTGGATGAGATTTTGTCCACAATCCCATGCTGTATTGATGTTGGTATCATAGGGGAGATAACAGGCTAACTTGATCAAAATAACAATTCTTCTACATTCTTTAATTGTGTAGACTTCTTGTTAATTTAGTAATGCAGAAGTTTAACAATAATTGAACTCTTGAGAGCGTAAAATGAAACCAAATGTTGGTTTCATTTTACGCTCTCAAGAGTTACAGGTCTATTTGGTTGTACCAACTCTCCATCATTTAGCTGGGGACCACCTGGAACCCCCTCAAGGACCACTGGTTGAAAACCACAGAAATAGGCCCGTTTGACTGTCAAGGGTTCAGCCTCCAGGAATAAACCCTAAATACAAAGTTAATACACCATTGCACATAAAAACGACTCCAGGGTGTCTAATGAAGTACTGTCACCTCATAGACACATGAAAAACTGGAAAAATACAAAGATTGTGGCACTCCATCTTTAATATATTAGCGCCCCTCACTTCACACGGGTGTGATTTTATTAATTGCTTAACCATGTGTTATACCATGAGCCATCCCATACTAGCTAAATTAATGAGGTGGGTCATGGGCTTTAAGCAGTACACTTCAAGTCGAATCCATTTGTTTTGGGAGGTCTTAGTTTTTGGTGACATTGAGATGTTGGCGAACCAAGAGGTGCACGCGTAGTAAAAGTATCATTGAATGAATTTAATTAAAAGAGTTCCGGCAAGAGTCTTGAGAGCACTTTTATTGACAAAAGAGGAAATTCTGCCCATTGTCTGATATTGGCCTTCTAATGTGTGACATGGCCAGCACTTTTTCATTTATTTATTTATTACTTGTTTTGGAAAACATGTTTGAAAGTGAAATATCCGTTTAAGTGCAACATTTTAGTAAATGTACTTTACACTACTTGATGTATCAAAGTGTTATGGAATAAACATTATCAGTCAGCACTTTCAAAAAGGAAGATTCAAGGTCATCAGAACTAATATTAATATGCATATTAAAATTGTGTGGTGTAGGCTTTTGGTTGAATGAATATGCGGCAGCCTTGGAGTTATGGAAATGACCGTGTGCTGCTACAGTAGATTTTAAAAAAGTGCTTATTTATGCTTGTTTTCATAGTGGCTGCTGTCATGGTGATTGCTGCTTTTTCCTGCAAATTTAGCTTAAAGAATCACACCCGTGTGAAGTGAGGGGCGCTAATCATATCATATCATATCATATCATATCATATCATATCATATCATACTATATCATCATCATCATCATCATCATCATACTATAATTAACCAAATGTCTGAAATAATCTGTTATAGTTATTATAATTTTTCATTTTCATTTTATTTCATTTGACGTTTTATATTTTTGTTTAGTTTTTATTCGTTTTTGCTAGTGGGCTTGCTAGTTTACTATAGTTTATGTTTCCTGAAAAGGCTTATTTCTAGTTTAGTTTTTATTAGTTGTAGTGAAATAGTTTTCATTACATTTTAGTATTATAGTCCTAGTTCTAGTCCTACTTCTCCCACCAAAAAAACATAAAATCATTATTATTTCAACTTTTTATGTTAGTTTTGTAGGAAGGTGGTGGAATGATGCTGTAGTTGTAGCTTGGGTGAACTCTGCCTCATCAGCAGCTAGGCTGAAGGAAGGTGGTGGAATGATGCTGTAGTTGTAGCTTGGGTGAACTCTGCCTCATCAGCAGCTAGGCTGAAGTTTCCAATCGATGGGAGGCAGCTTGATGGACCCCCACTGACTAATGACACGCTTTGACTGCTGTCTGCATCGATTGATTGATTTATTGAATACCTTATTAGTCAGAAATGTAAACGGCACGTGGCACAGTCAGACATTAGAGCTAAGAGGATAACGCAAAAAAGTCCTGGGGACTTGTTTCCATTTATTCAGTTCAACATAGCATACTATATAGCAAAAATAACACACAATACAATTACATCAACGAATACAAAACACTATATTGAATTGATTCATTGAAACATTTACAACAATTTACATACATGACATAGACAACAAGGTACATAAAGATATAATACAAAAACACAAATAACTTAAAACAAATTATTACAAAAAGCAGGTGCATATGTTTTCTTCCAGTATGAGGTCAGCTAAAATGGAGCCTGCGTTAGATCATAATGGGGATACGTTAGTCTGAATGCATCAGCTCTAATCCTTTGTCAGTCGGCTGATTACTTCAATGTGCAAACTGAGTGTTGAACTGAAATTCTTGTGCGCATGCTTCTATAGCTCTAATCTGATTCAATGTTCTATGGCTTTAATGTTAAAATGAATTCAGGTTGTATATTTCAAGTTAATTGTCTTGATACCTGTACTGTATGTGCCTGTTTGTATACCAATTGGGGGTTATGCTGCTGAGACAAAATTCAGAGAACCATTTGTTGCAATAAATGGTTAATCTATGCTGACGTGAGTGTTTCCTATATGAAAATCTTTCAAGAATAGCACACGGAACAAGGACATCTAACTTCAACTTTTCTTGACATTCATTCCATATGGGGCATACACCCCGAAGGCAGTATCTCCCAGCTTAGAATTGTTTTTTGGCACCTTCAGCATAAGCTTATCTTGAGATGGTACCATGACTTGATGGGGAAATTGTTTGAGATGGGAAAATTACATTTACAGTACCTCAGACACGTTTTGAAATGAAACCAGTGATTCACATCTTTCAATGGATGGTGTCAGGGGCATTACACATTTTGTGTTGAGTGCTTCAATTTAGATTAAAAGTTGTAGAAATCTTGGTCAATGCCAGTTCATTACTGGTTTGTTGTCCTCATCTCTCACCCATAGATGCATGAGCCCCCCCAGGCCATGTCTGCAACCTAGAGAGGCCGAGAATACAAACAAACTGGCGCACCCCTTCTTCAAAAAACACCCTTGAAGTGTACTGTGCGAGTGTGCGTGCGTGTGCACGTGCGTGCGTGTGTGTGTGTGTGTGTGTGTGTGTGTGTGTGTGTGTGTGTGATAGAAGAAGTGATGGAAGAAGTACTCCAATTATTTACTTAAGTAAAAGTATCAGTACCCTATTGTAGAAATAGTCTGTACAAGTCAGATATTCAAAATGTACTTGAGTAAAAGTACAAAAGTATTAGCATCAATATATCAGTACCAAAATCTCACAACGTTTCACTTTGCAACGTGTTGTGAGCTTGTAGATCTGCTATTGTGAAATTGCCAAAGTAGACTGAAGTGGAACCTAAAGGACTGAAGTGGAGCGTGCGTGTGTGAGACTCGGGCCACATCAACTATGAATGTAGAATGTAGACCCTCCTCCTCCAGACATATAATGGCAGGAGGAGGGCCAATAGCAGTGTCTCTCCAGTAGCGATGGTACAGGCAGCTTGTGCTCATTATGCAGTGTGTTGTACAGTACATCGATTCTTCTCTCACCTCCTAGAATGTCTACCAGTTTGTACATCGATTAACACCACAGGACTGAAACCTAATCTTTTTTGTTTGGTTTCTGTCAATGGCCCATACCCTGTCCCTAGGTGGGGTTGGCGAAAGGGCCTTTTGCATGTTCTCCTCATGTCCCCCTGCATGTTTTTTGCGAGGGTACCTACCCTAGGGCTTAGGGTATACCCTCGCAAAAAACATGCAGTAATCCTGGTGTCTATACTGCCTCCCCCTGATGGAGGGGAAAGGAACTGGTTGGAATAACGTGTTCCTTCCACGCGGTACGTCCTACCGGGGAAACTCCCCCCTGTCAGGTGATAAGATGTCATTGAATGAAGCACAAGCTCAGTTCGGGGCTCTCCCCAGGTTGGCAGACTAGGGAGAGTAGCGCCTATGATTACAGCTTAGGCAATTGGCACTGGGTAAAAAAACTAAATAAAAAGGGTGTTACAAAAATCATAGGATAATTTAGAATTATAATAATTAATAATTGATACTTGATAATTGATAATTGATAATTGATAATTGATAATAATTAAAGGATCATTTCAAATAAGAGTAACAGCTGGCCGGTCAGCTAGTAAAAATGAAACAAAGGGAAAGTGGTTAGGTGTGCCTGTAAGTTTTATAAATATTGAACCAATGATCTTGTGCATGATCTCTGTTTCCTGGACATTGTCCGTCCATACATAAAGATAGAATGTGTAGCCTAGTGGGTACATGGATTAACACCATAGGCTTATGTAAAGGTATAGGTCTGACTTATAGCAGTGCACCATACTCAGTATGTCATATGGGAAAGCAGGTCAGTTATTAAAGGGATTAGATTTCCCTTTGTTTTGTTTTTCATAGCCTAAATTAACCCCCTACATCGTCGTATAAATCGACTGTCATGCAAAAGTAACACAAATAGAATATCTACAAGCTCACAATGTGTCACACAGATCAGCTATTTTTTGGTTTTTGCTGTTGCTGGCTTTATATTCTGTAGCCTATATATTGAACCAATGAAAAGTATTAACAAGAGCTTAAAAAAAGATGTTGCAAAGAATATTCAACATTTCTCATACTCTTTTAGATGTGACGCTTGTAGATCAGAGATTTTCAAATAGCTGATGTATAAAGTTGTTAAACTGATTTTGATGCTACTCATTTTGCTTGTTTCCCCCTGAAACCCCTTCAAGGACCCCTGTGGGTCCCCAGACCCCACTTTGAGAACCACTGATATTAGGATAGCTCATGAACACTCACCTCGTGTTTGTCTTTTCAACCATAAACACCTTTAGAAAGCTTTTAAAAGTCAAGTGTCGCTTATAACTCAGCAGTTATTAAATGGTCTTGCACTCAGGCGCAACATGTTGACGTTAACCTTGAAGCCCAGACCCAGAACATTAAATAAAACTATGTTCTTCTACAGACAACAATGTCACCAAATGCTATAAAATCACACCACGGCTCACCCATAATTCACGGTTTTGGACACGCAAGGTTTCCCCCGACAGCAACGATATACAAGTCCTAATTAGCAGAGGTTACTGCTGATAGGAATGTAGTTTTTAGGTTAAGTGTGCTTATTTAAATATGTGGTTTGAACAGAATTTAATTGTGAAGGGAGATCAAAGTACACACTATCTCTAATATAATCTAAGCTGGGATAAACTGTAGCCTAGAGCACCAGCACCTCTGTGTTAAATATATACTGTACACATCACATCCTAATTTATATTTCAATAAGCTACAGAGAGATCCGGTAATTATTTTTACAATTTTTATTTACTATTATTATTTGTGTCCAGGTAGCTCAGTCGGTAGATCTCTCGTCTTAGATCTCTCAGTTCATAGGTTCGATCCCGAGCACCACCAACTCAGTATTGAGTAGCAGGCTCGGGTGCGGCAAGTCGTGCGGGAAGTACTGGGAGCTGATGGTGGCACTCCACCTCAGCAATCCATCTCCCAGGGGTCTAGCACATTGTAACGGGGACAGACTCCTGTGTGTTACTGGCTGATACCGACAATAAGTCACTCCCGACCTGGGAAGAATTTCCTCTTTTGTCAACAGAAGTGCTCTGATTGCTCTCAAGACTCTTGCGGGTGCTCTAATTCAGCCCTCCTTTGACTATGCTTCCACCGCCTGGTTCGCAAGCATCACAATGTCACTTAAGTCTAAGCTTCCTAAAAAATACAGGGTAATTACTAGGTAGTTGTCAGGAAGATACTTGGTTATTACCTGGCAACTAGTGGGTCATTCACCATGGTAAGTTCCATGTAATTACCAGGTAATTATACAGTAAATAGTTATACATACAGGGTAATTACCTAGTAGTTGTCAGGGAAAATACTTGGTAATGACCTAGTAATTACTGCATAACTACATAGTAGTTACCGGGTACCAGGTAAAACATACTATTACCATGTAGTTACCTGGTAATTACCTGGTAGTTACCTGGTAATTACCGTACCGTAAAATGAAGGGTTACCCATCAGGCTAGTCTAAACTGGCTCCGGGTAGAAGACAGAGTTAAGCAATTGAAAATGAGCTTGACCTTCAAAATTGTAAATGCAACCTTGCCCTTAATGCCCTCAGTACCCGCATACCTGACAAATTCTTACTGTGTTGTTACGGACTTTGTTGTTTTTACTATGATGATATTGAATCTTGGTGACATGTGTCACCTTTCTACAGTTTGTCTGTTGAGAGCTACTCCCCACAGGGACCATGTGACCACGTATCGGCAAGTAGTTTAAAGTGTCTAGAAGGCTTTTCTTTCACTCACTGCTGGAGGATGTATGGCAGCAGGTACATCGATCACGCACGCACACACGCAACGCACGCACGCACACAGCAATAAATCCACAGGGAGAAAGAAGATGTTTAAAGACACTAAAACGTGCTCGTAAATTCAGTCTCGACAACATCCCTCACACGCACGAGCGCACGCACGCACGAACGAACGCAAGTACACTTTACAAACTCCCACTCACCTGTTTCTTCTGTCAGCTACATTTTAGACAGATCTCCGCCTGTTTTGTCCTTGTTAGTCACTTTAGCTCTTGATTGATTTGATTGATTGGTTGGTTGGTTGGTTGGTTGGTTGGTTGATGATTTAAAGATATATTTATGTTTCTAAATGCCTTGATGTCATGTTTGACCTGTGGTAGTAGTATAACACGTTTTGTTATTAACTTGCTGTACACTAGGCCAAGGGGATATTTATCTTATTATGTAACAGGCTTAAACACCATTACAACAGAACGCCTTTATGGTTCTGTCTAAGCCTATAGGCTTATACTACATTTCTGCATTTTAACCGCTGGTTTTGAAACAAGCTTGTAAATTAACTGTTCGTCCTTGCTTCGGTACTTGAACTTACATTCTTGTCGGAATATTCTCTTCAGGCTACAGAGGTTTACAGCTCTGCATGGCATGTGGTTCTCCTGTGTCGAATTTGATTAAAACAGTTTCTGCACAAAATGTGCTTTGTGGCCCGACACGATGACAAACACAAAACATACTCTTTGATTTATTCTCTTTTGGTTGTGTGCTGCTTGAGCAGTTGCACTCCATGTGTCCAGGATCTCCTGTCGCTGAGATCTCTCTCACCTGCTGCAGCAATACAACCAGCAGTTCTAAGGTGGTGGACAGTAAACTTACTGTACTGTAATTAAAATTATAGGTCTATCTACCCCCACCTCCTTATAACTCCCTTCTTTGTTCCCCAATGTCATGATTATGAATTGAATACCCAGGACCTGAATGGAAACACTTTTTTCGGTGATCCCTTTGGAAGTGTGTTTGACGGTACCCTGTACTGATTACTTTTCTGCTTGACTGTACCCAGGTCCGGCTGGATCTATAGGCCACATAGGCAATGGCCTAGGGCGGCATATTGCCTAGGGCGGCCGTTAGAAGAGGGGGCCCTCGGTACCAAGGCTTTTTCGTTTGAGGAGCTGGACTTATTGATTAAGATAGCCTAATAATGTATGGATCTATATGGTATGGACATCATTGCTGTTCGTTTTGTGTTCCGTTCTGGGAAAAGAAAATAGCGCGAGTCGGGAAGGGCAGCCCTGTGGGATGCGGCCTAGGGCACTAATTTTAAGGGCCCCTGACTGTACCCTGTACTGATCACATTTCTGCCAATAAAGCAATCAATCAATCAATCAATGTTTTTAGAGGGAAACACAGACTGATCACATTTCTGCCAATAAAGCAATCAATCAATCAATCAATGTTTTTAGAGGGAAACACAGATTTGTAACTAAAGTAGATTTGTCTCTCTGTCTCAGTCTCTCTCTCTGTCTCTCTCTGTCTGCCTCTGTCTCTCTCTCTCTGTCTCTCTTTCTGTGTCTGTCTCTCTTTGTGATCTAATAAAAAGCTCCACGTACTTCATTCCAAGTATCAGTCTGCTTATAGGATTTCTAAAGGGGGTGGGGGGGTGTTGTGATTGTATCTTAAATGCCCTCGGGGGTCAAGTCCATTATAACTATAAGAGGCTATAGTGGAGGACACGGGACTCTATTTTGTCTGTATTCTCTTCACTATCTTGAAATATAGATTTTTTTCTGAGGCTGAATTCCTGCCTGAAGTCTCCACTGCTTTCATGAAAACGCATTGTCAGGTCAGGATACCAATTTTATCCAATCAGTATAAAGAACTCAGACAGGATACAGATTTAAACAAGTGAAATTGGAGGTGAGGACACAAGGAAATGATCAAGCAAAGAAATTCAAATATGATCATATTGAGGGGGTCATAGCCTGAAAAAGTTTGAGAACCACTGTCCGAGCACAGGAGTCTCTAACCTTTTTTGGACCCAAGCGACACCATTTAGTTTTAGTCATAGTCTTTTGAATTAAATGTTCTATTCTGAAAGGTTTCAATTTTGGGCTAGTTTTAGTCAACTAAATATGAGATTTTAGTCAACAAATTCTACAGACCTATATAGACCTATATATAGACCTATATATATATATACAGTGTGTATAAATATATACCGGTATATATATATATATATATATATAGTTTTTCATAAATTAATGCCATACTTCGTTTGTAGGACAGTGTCGCACAAAAGTAGTGAAAATAGTCGATCCACAAACTCACAACGTGTCTCATCATCACGTGTTGTGAGTTTGTAGATCAGCAATTTTATACAAAGGGTTTGAAAGTGATAGTGAAAGTGTTCAAGTCACACAAATGTGAGTTTTTGAAACATCGAAGCTATTAAAAAAGTATTAACAATAGCTAAATAATAACTACATTGGATCCATTGGAACATGATAGGTTCCAAGGCTACAAGGTTTCCACCCGATAATAAAATAACACTATTTTGTGATTTACGGGTTACAAATTACAATTCACCTGGAGGAATTAATCATAGTATGATTAATAATCATAATAATAATAATAATGATTAATTGGCTGATTGTTCTTTTTAAATAATACAATGACTTGACTGAGTGATGAATTAGCTGATGTATTGATTGGATAAGTAGACAAACTTGAGTTTTGTTTTAGCATTTTAATGAGAGTGCACACACACACACACACACACACACACACACACACACACACACACACACACACACACACACACACACACACACACACACACACACACACATACACAGATTTCTAGGTAGATACTTGCAGAATCCACTTAGTGTGTGTTTATGCAAACCTTTTCCACCATAATGAGAGTGAATGGAACAGCTCCCAGACCACCTGGAGCAGCGGATAGATAAAGATGATGGATACGTACATCATTGCCAGGTAGCTTATAGCTTTAAGCTACCACTTTATATTCTGTTCACCTGTGAAGATGGCAGGACTGGTCCAGTTCAATAATAGAGCAGCGCTTCTCAACCTTGAGGTTATTGCACGGCAATAGGATTGGGATGCTGTAGGACTTTAACGATTCCAGTTATATATTCTCTCTAACGGCTAAATTCCTTAACGGTTCCCTTTAACCATTCCAAATAGACCCTTAAGGCCTATTGATACTCCAGTTTTAGGTGATAAGGTGAAAACAAGAGAGATGTGTTTAGGAGAGCAGTGAGAGCGTGTGCATTCTCACCACGATGCATTGTGAGCTTGTAGAAAAACATTTTAACCCATTTAGGCCTGAGGCCGATTCTAAAAACGCCTCTAAATCCTGACCTAAGGTTTCTGAAAGAAAAAAAAAGAAAATGTATATAGCAGAATCAAAATGTTAACATTTTTGAATACTGTACATACTGTACAGAACCCAAATATGGGTTCCCGATCTGAGTGGGTAAAACACCAAAATGGGTTCCCGCCCAGTTAAATACACAAATCTCGTATGGGGTCCTGGCACAACATATCTTCAGATTGGGGGGGTCTACAAACAAATACATACAGTACTAATTTATGAAAATGTTTGAACATAAGAAGCAAGCCCAAATAAGCAACTACAACATAGAAACAAGCCAACAAACTTTACAGAATGATATTGTTCATTGAGGTGGTTCCCAAAGTGGGGTCCGGTGACCCCCAGGGGTCCTTGATGGAGTTCCAGGGGGTCCCCAGATAAATTATAGTTAGGAACCAAATGGACCCTTATGGGTCTGTAACTCAGAGAGTTAAATTAACTTTGATTTTACAATATTCATTGGGGTCCCAAATATAGAAATGCCATTACATTTCATAATTCAGGTTAAACCTGGGGTCCTTGACTTGAAAAAAGTTTAGGAACCACTGGTTCAGAGTACTTCTTCCACCACTGTCCAATCATAGCTCCCACTTGATATTCGATTCACCTGCAGAAATGCCAGGGCTGTTATCCAGGGCAATTATCAGAGCTCACATTAGTGCAGGGAACAGGGAGGAGGGAGCAGGGAGGCCCTCCATCAGCATGAGCGGTGTGTCTTTAAGGGAGAAGGGACTGAACCAGATCCATGTATTGATCAGGCTCTGACTGCTGTGACTATCAATAACTTATCCCCACACAGTCCATGCAGCCCTAACCCATGTGGGACTATTGATTGAGTCAAGACAAAAGGATGAGGAGATTTCACAGACTGCTGCATTGCTTACTGAGCAACCCTCTCTATGACACAGGATTACAGAGAGAGAGAGAGGGGGGGGGGGGGAGGAGGAGGCTGTCTAATGGCATTCAACCACCTAATAAAGACCACTGATTATGTTTATTCTGCACTGCACTGTCTGCACTGTCTGGTTATGTATCGAGTGACCTCGATACATAACCAATCAGAGCATCTACCTGCAAACACATTAGAAAAATAAATTGTCCCAAAGGATTTATGCCAAGTGAGTGCAAAACAAGGAAATAGTGCTGTAATTTGTCTCGTGTAGGGCAGGCTAACTATTTCCGATGTACAATTTGTATGGTTTTGTATGCAATTGGTTTGCTTCCTAAGTTGTAATTTACACGTTTAGAGAGAGAGACAGAGAGAGCGAGAGACAGACAGACAGACTGAGAGAGAGAGAGAGACAGAGAGACAGAGAGAGAGAGAGAGGACATTCTTGTGGCACTGAGGTCACGTACAGACTGCAAACTTCAACATCATAATAGAAAGCCTCAGATATATTGAAATGAAACGATGAAAAGGTATATTTTATAGGAATGTTACAGATGTCCTCCATGACCCACATTGGCTTCCTGTCAAACAAAGAATCCACTACAAACTCCTGCTCACCACCTGTAAAGCACTCAATAATCTGGTTCTCCTGACCTCCCAGACCTCCTCCATCGAGGACAGAGCTTTCTCTGGTGCTGCATCTGGAATGCACTCCCCAATCATGATTCAAGACACTCTTCCTTCAAAACCGCACTTTTACCATGTCTCTTGACCCATACTTAACCTTATCGATTTTAGTCTTGAAGATGTTTTATGTATTTGGCCGTGGACCCCAACCTGAAAATGTTTTGTGACAGGGACCCCCAGAAGTTAAGAATTATGTCAAGGCCTGTAAAATAGCAGATGTACAAGCACACAGCATGGTACAAAGTGATGCGCTGTGAGCTTGTATATCGGCTATTTTTTAGAAGCAATGTTCTGTTGCTATTAGGCCTACTGTATATAAACATAACATCTAGAATGAGACAGATATGCTTTCCCATTTCTAATGGGTTAAACCAGCATAAACTGCTTTGTTCAAGATCGCTGAAGATTTACTGTACAAATGTTAAGATTAATAAAGGTGCTTTTGAGGCTGTCTGCTGAATGTGCATAGACATCATAGGAGAGCTGAGTGTCAGCCACAGGAGACTGACTGCTCAATGGAGCTTTGAGTCACATATCATCTCTGTTGGCTGCAGCTGGAAACCTCATATGTCCAAAACGACAAGCTCGAAAGGCAGCACGAAGCCACACGTTTCGAGCTTGCAGATCTGCTACTTTCGATGCTTTTATGTATCTCTGTAGTAGGGTCCCCCCTAGTGTAGCCATTATAGAGCAAACGCCCTTCATGTGGAAGGCCCTTCATGTGGATGTGCCTGGGGTCGACATCAGCATCAGCAAAGGCAGCGCCGGTCACTACGGGTTCCCAATTCAACGCCAAATCAAACGTGTTCAGATCTGAGTCTCCTTGAGGAGGCGTGTCTGAAGTCTGTCCTCAGTGTCCTGGACAGGAGACTCCGTCTGGACGATGATGCCTGTGACGCTGTAGTATGGTCAAGTGTGAAAAACACAAACAGTTACAGTTTGGACATAAGAGGCTTCTGCCCGACAGCAACAATATTGCCTTTCTTAAGGATTATGGCTTTATGTGGGTTTTATTGGAATATTGGCAGTCAGCAGGCAGTATAGGGTTTTACATACTGCATGCAACTATGCATGTATGCATGGGTCAGCATGATCGTGCGGACAGGGAAAAGTAAGATCGACATCATTGGACACACAGAGGTGAATGACCTTTGCTGAGTGCTTAGCTTAGTGCTCATTACACGATTGGGACGCCCACTGCGTGGTGTGTAGTCGGATAAAAACTGTGCTAATGTTGGAAAATGTCATATTTTCCTATGACAACAAGACTGTATTGAGTGGTTCACACCAACAAAATAAGTCGTTTTCAAAGGCCAGCTGGAAAGGAGACAACAAAGAAATCATAAAAAGACAAATAATTTTCAATTCAAATTCATAAAATGATTGTACCATACTAGCAGTTTAAAGGTACAGTAGGGTATGTGATATGTTTTAATTAAAACAAAAAGTGTTAACCTTTAGTTAAAAGGTTAATATTCAGAATTTTGTCTGCTCATTTCTTTGAGCCATCACTTCCAATTACCGTTCTGTAATCTGTATCCTGAGTTCTCTAACCTGATCAAATTGGTATTAATAAAGTACTGGAGAGACAGGGAGACTGAACAAACACTATAACAATGAGTACAACAATGACTTACCCTTAAACAAAATGTTTGACAACAAAACATACTTTAATTTGACTAATGCCGATTTTTTCAAAAAACATTTTCTCGCATTACTTCCTACATATTTTGTCCAAACATCACGCAAATCGTTACACATTACTATGATTGGCTAAGATTGACATCTAACGTTTGCAGGAGTGGCTGGTTTTGAACAAAATGCTTAAAAAAAATATATATATATATATTTTTTAATATAAATATGATGTCCGATTCTTCATATTCCATCAACATTGCTGGCCCACAATAACCTACCTGACCTGGCGGAGACTCTGTTGACTAGAGTCTTTATGTGACCATTTTCCTCTGTTGACTAGAGTCCATGGTTACTCTGCTTATTCTCATTTCACATTGTAAGTTTCTCTGGGTAAGAGCGTCAGATAAATGCAGATAAATTGTGAATTGAATGGTATAGGAACCACTAAAGCTAACCAGATCCACTCTGTTTCTGAAAGTCATCTTGAAGCTTCTACACTCTACGAGTAGCAATAAGGCAAAATGTTTTTCATGAGGGTCATATAAAATATTTGTCTGAACATTTCTTTTGATTTGTTACAAGATACAAGATATCCTTATACAATTGTTTTAGTGCTGTCTGGTTTTCCTCTCACGTCAAGACATGAGACCACGATTCAGTACAAAACCGCAACAGTTATGTGCTGTCGGGTAGAAACCTTGTATCTCTATATTTCAACTTTTTAATGTTTATGCTCAAGATCAGAGCTCTATTTTCACTATTTTAAAATGTTTCTCAAATAATAATAATGATAATAAAGGAGTCTGCTTTGAGGCAGGACTCCAGAGAAGAAGGGAAGATATAACCTCATTGTCAGCTCTGTAGCAGTGACCGGCAAACTGTGTTCTTCTGGATCGGACTAGCTTCATGACTCTGCAAGGCTTACTTATTAATATGAAAGGAACGGTGTCGGACATACAGGGTTTCCACCTGACAGCAAGAGAAAATGTTGGTTAATTCATGTTAGACAGCACTTCTGAAAGAAACCCGACAGGACAGAGAAAATATATTGTTTGACAAACAACAACAGTGTTTGTATTGATTTACTGTCCTTGTCAATTGCTGCTTATGAGAAACAGCAGCCACTGTGCACACGCACGCACGCACACACGCACACACACACAGACACACACACACACACACACACACACACACACACACACACACACACACACACACACACACACACACACACACAAATGCAAACATAAGTATGTAAGCATACTTTCAAAGCAATCACGACACAGTAGAAGAAAATCACAAACCTAAATGGTGCATTTATAAAGCGCCTTTATCCAAAGAGCATACCGGTATGTTACAATGTGCTTTACTGTACATCTACCAGGAGCAGTTTACGGGCTCAGTGTCTTGCTCAAGGACACTTCAACACAAAAGTGTTTTTCCAAGTGGCCGCAATACCTCCTGCTTTACCACTGCTGCACCTGTTTGTTGCCCCCCCCCCCCCCCCCAGTAATGATCTACAAGCTCACAGATTTAGTGAAGCGCTGATTTATAAGCGGTAAGCGTTAAACGCAACACGTTTGTGAGCTTGGATCATTTTGGGAAATGTTCTCCCCAGAATAGGGATGGTTTATTGTGAGGATTGTACAGTGTGCATAACTGAGGACTGATACTGTATGGGAATAAGATTGAGAAGATTACCAACAAATATTGGTAATCATAATTCTTTGAACCGGGGACACTGACAAGCACTTGGAATTGTAGTTGAGTTGAGTTGAGGCATTACATTTAGTTTGACTCGGTTCCACAGATACATTGTGAAAATAGCAGATCTACAAGCTCCGATGTGAGCCCCCCCAAAATAAATAAATAAATCATGTGGGGATCCCAACCCACATGCTGAGAACCATTGCTTTAAACACCAATGTTACTTCTGTTGAAGGGTACAGAGACAGATTAAAATGTCACAATTTTTGGCTGATAGTCATAATATATTTGGTACAGAATATGCTAATGAGGAAGAAGATTGTACATTTGTTCAACAACTGTCCAGAAATAAATGTTTTTCTATTACCCCTGGACCTCAGACACAGCATGATTTGTCCTCAAAAGTCAAACAATAATTCAGAATGTTTTTTCTTTTAATCAATAAAGGACTGACTCACTTTGGGAGAAAGACCTTCGTCAAGCTGCATTGCAGCACAGTGTATAAACTACACATTATAAGCAGTGGTGGAAAGTAACTAAGTGCATTTACTTAAGTACTGTACTGGTATTTGTACTTTTCTTGAGTATTTACAATTTCCAATACTTTTACTTCTACTCCTGCTTCTACTTCAGATCCAAATATTCCACTACATAAATGTCTTCACATAAATGTATAGAGTAAAATCTCCACTACATGTATGTGAAAACTTTAGTAGTTACTTTGTAATGTAGATTATTAATGCCATGATGTGATGCATTGTGAGCTTGTAGATCGGCTATTTCATGCGATGCATTGTGAGCTTGCAGATCGGCTATTTAAAAAAGAGGACTTTTACTTTTGGTATATTGATGGTTCCCCAATATTTAGACTGTGTCCACTTGCGTGAGGAGATGTCGTTAAACTTAGGGCTGCGACCCCTTTCTCGGAAACCCTCCGCCCCTCTTGGGATCTTTGGCATGGCAACGAACACTGTGGCCTGTTAGTTCATTATACCGGGTCCTTGTAATCAACATTATATTAACAGGCCTGCCAGATCCCACAATCCATCGGCTCACCAGACCACGTAGGCCGACTTAGAGTCTTCCTGTGTTAGGGCAGGAAGACCCCCATTAACCTTTTCAAGGTTCAAGGTTTCTTTATTTTGTCTCCCAAGAGAGAAATTTGTCTTGGACCCCAAGGACCCGCTCTGCAGCATACAAATACAATACAATACAATACAATACAATACACCAGTAAGACGCGCAAACGCGGGAAGCGAACGCAGCTGAGACCCTGCAGATCATGTCTGTCTGTCTGTGTGTCTGTCCCGCTGTTACTGTATATGTGGACCTGGCCCCTTTTGTGCCCATATATGGAGCTGAGTGATTGCTGATGCAACACACTCCATATTTGGATAGCGGGACAGACAGACTGACACACAGACACACAGACACACGGACACACATGATCTGCTAGGTCTCATAGTAAGTGCTCACTGCATTCGCAAATACAATACAAGACAACAAAGGCACACAGTGACCCGTACAACATTCCCTCTAGACCTCGGGTCCTTAGGGCATGGACATTCTTAACCAAGTGGACACCATCCCATAATAGCCGGGATGACACAGTGGAGTGAATACAATATCCCTCCCTAGCATATACACATAGGTATGTATGAGTACAGTGGGGAGAAACCAATGAACACATGTGAGATTAGTCATAACCAACATACAGTAGTACAGATAATATCAGTATTTCCCCCAACAGGTACTTTTAGTACATTTTGATGCCAATACTTTTGTACTTTGACTCAACTATTATTTTGAATTCCGGACTTATACTTAGCTGAGAGAGAGATGAAGCAGGGATGGCAACATACTGTATGGAATGTCAGAACAGGTCAGCTCCAATATTTCATGGCCATGGGTTCATGGCCATATATAGCGTGTCTTGAGTGTATAGGGTGTGATGATGTCAGACTGACATATGATGGACTGACAACCATATATGGAGATCTAAGGTTCTCCATGATGTCACGTGATGTCATGAGATGTCACAAGGTCAGATCCATATATGGAGATGTGTCTCATGATGGCGCGATTAGGCGACTAACTAAACTAACTAACGGACGGGAGATGCACGTTTTCATAGTAAGAGCGACCTTAGGTCGCAATAACATTGTGTTGCAGGTTAAACTATTTCATAGATTTCATAGACGGCTTCATAGACCTACAGTATTTGACAATGACAGCACTAGATCATGTCAGATTCATGTTTATTGATTGAAGTATTTATTAACAGTTTGCAGAATTACAGTACATTTCAAGCACAACTCAATACAAAAACTGTTAACTGTGAGTGGACGACCCAATATAGCATTGGGTCGTCCACACATGAATTATGTGTACTTTCTGTCATTTTACCACTTACACCGTCAATTCTTTGTAAAACTTGACCTTTCACTCTGTACTTAGTCTGCCCTTATTTCCCTCTAGTCTACTCTGTACTTAGTCTGCCCTTATTTCCCTCTAGTCTACTCTACTCTACACCCAAGTCTTTGCCAAAAATTGCCGATCTACAAGCTCACAAAGTAAGCCCTCACAGCGCGAGGTGTTGTATGAGCTTTTAGATCGGCTATGTTTAGATAAAGGTCTCCTTAGAACAGTAATGCTAGGGTTCAAGTGCAGGTTAGTGTAAAAAAAAAAGAAGAAATATATATATATATATATATATATATAATGAATTAATTCCTCTGTGTGTTCCTCTCATCAGGTATATTCAGGGTGGAATCCCTGTCCCATGTTCATCTAAACTGCAGTCATCATTCACTTACTACAAGCTTTCTACCAGGTAAGCAACATTTTGCATCCACGGATTTCAGTTTGATTTGTCTTTAAAAATATATATTAATATTTTATTTAAAGGGAAGCCTACAGTACCGCTGTATTACACACTTGTTCTTAAACAACTATAGCCTTTAGGTCTTAGTGAAACAGACTTGAGTTACATAGTTGAGTTGCCGATGTTTTTCTGTCTACACCAAGTCCCTTTGCAAAAAAAGGCTGATCTAGCTTGTGTGAGCTTGTGGATCTGCTATGTTTAACGTCATCATCAATCATCCGCGGTCTGGTACCTCTTCTCTCTCCTCCGGTCTGAAAAACTGGGACCTCCACTCTGCTCCGAGGGGTTTTATGTTACTGGTGGTGAGGTAACTGTTGTCTTTTTTTTGCCATGCCTTGATTTATTTGAAGATGGCTGGCGCCAAATAACTCACTGTCTGCTTAGTGAGGGGAAAACACACATTCTTATGCCAACTCCTATTGGCATTAAAACTAATTAAAACTCAATACTGTTTCTAAGGATCTAGGGAGGCTAAGATAACATCATCCCTATATTTTATATTAAAACGTGTATTCCATTTAACATGTTTAGACTTACACCACATATTGTCATATAAGAACATTGATAGTACTATTTACTTTCTTTTCTTTTACTGACATATAACTAGGGCACATGCATATATAGAGGTAAAATAACACATTCTCATTCTTTCTTAACAAATTAACAAACTAATACAACACCCCTGCTAGTGTGAGAGGGGGTGAAACATGAACTCAATGACACCTGAGGGGGATGAGTAACAGAACAGGGAGGGGGGATTCAAAACAATTCAACATAGGCATGATTGAATTTATGCACTTTGGTGTCAAAGGGTATATTTAGCAAACTGTCCATTTCGTGGAAAGGTATGATGATTTAAACTTGTCCATGGCAGAGTCAATTTTTTTTGCCAGCTTTCTCTGAATAGATGTCTTCCAGATGATCCTATAGGTGACGTTGGTGATGCCCTCGTCGTAGTTGCTACGTATGTGTTATCTTCTCGTCTCGTCTGGCGCATCCCCCCCAGGTGTTGCAGGGGATGTCCTCAGGAGATTCCTTTCTCTGCCCCCTGGACTCTGCTGCCATCTTCTTCCTTGAGATCAGCTTCTCCCCTCCTTCTCTGCTTTTGAGGCGAGGCATTACTTTCTCTTTGCCCCCCTGAGCCTTTGTCAGGCTGGACATTCATCATGTCCCTGCTCCACCTAACTGTAGTTATCGCTTTCCCCCTTAGCCCCTCCTCCTAAGGGCCAAGGAAACTTCACTGCCAACAGGAACATGTTTGAAAAAAGTGTAATAATACAAATCTTGCCGGGGGGTGTGTGTCCCTGGCACCATATACATGTTTATTCCGGTGTCCTTCACACGGAAATGTGTGAGAACCGCTGGTCTAATTGGCCCCAACATCGCCATTGAGGCTCCATTATCTCACATTGTCTAAACACAGCTGCCTGTGTGCTCTGCATGGTGTCGTGGTAGTGCTGCACTTCTCCTGCACACTGTCACACTGTGTCGCACGGTGACAGCCATGTACCCCATCAGGAATATGATGAATAGTCCGCTGAGTGGCAGCTGTGCTGCGTGCCAAGCCTCTCCCAAACACCCACACTGTACCTGAGAAGAAGTGACATTGTGATGTTAGTTTGAGTTTCCCCTGTGTGAGAATGATCGCTGAAGGCGTCTCATTACGACTTTAGTGCGACTGACTGAAGACACTATGGAGCACAGACACTGTTTAACAGCCCTGGAGGAAGTTAGTATACTCGGATTCGTGGCTTGGGTATGACGGTTGCCGAAAGTCGGGCAGAAAGTTTCCAGAAACCTGTTATCTCCATATATATTTTTGTAAATGAATGCCCTATACTTGATCACACTTACAGTGTCACACAAAAGCAGATCCACAAGCTCGAAACCTGGGCCGGCGTGAAACGATACGTTTTGAGCTTTTAAATATGCAACTTTTACTATTTTTAAATTTGAATCCTGAAAAGTAACCGTTTTGGACATGAGATTTCGACCCAACGGAGACAATAAGTAGAAATACCACTGTGTACGTAAGTAAGTAACTGTCCTGCGTTCAAAGTCTTACTCAAGGACATCATGAAATGGATTATTTCGCTAACGTCTTCCTCGTGCAGTGCCTCAACCAATCATTTTCTCTGTAAAAAGGAAGAAAAAAAGAGTTGTCTTTGAGAGCTTTTTCATCGCACATGGAATATCAATTAGACACGTTTTGTTTTGCATTCTTTTTAATCAACTTTGTCACGGAGCGATAGCTAATTGGACTACCGTAGTTACTTCAGTAGCACAACCCCAACCTCAGATGGCAGATGTCTAAAGATTTGGAAGATATTTGAGGGAGCTCGGTGGCATAATGGACAAACTGCATTCAAAACTCATAATTCAACTCCAAGATTGAATTGATAATATAACATTAATATAAAACCAGTATGACGCCCTGAGGGCAAGAAGCATGTGCACGCATCCGCCTGGGTGACGGCAGACTGCTGGGCGAGCGCTGGCGCTTAGGAATGGGGGGTCAGATCAACATATGGAATTAATTCTGTACTGGCCATATAATGGAGTGTGTCTTGAGTACAGGATTTGATGAGGTCAGATCAACATACTGTATGGAATGTCAGAACAGGTCAGCTCCATATATGGAGTCTAAGGATGGCAGCGGGGGCAGTGTCTTGAGTGTACAGGGTTTGATGAGGTCTGGCCATATATGGAGCGTGTCTTGAGGGTACAGGGTTTGATGAGGTCAGATCAACATAATGGAATGTCAGAACCGGTCAGCTCCATAAATGGAGATTTAAGGGTGGCAGCTGATGCTGCTGTATTAAGTGGATTGTTTAGAGCACCTGACTGACGTAATTTAAGCATCCTACCCATGTGTTGCGTTTTCTGACACAGCGACCTCGTCCTTTAGGGCGAGGTCACTTCTCGCCCTCAAGGCGTCTTACTGGTTATTCTAAGATAACCCAATGTTAGAGAAATTACTTCCGCAACCCAGGGGATAAGTGAGTGAAGTCAGGACTTTGGTACTTTATAATCAACTGTGCAACAGAGCGATATATGTCGCTAATTGAACTATATAGTTACATCATGACATGGTATGGTAAGAACTCAACCATTAAATCATGGAGAAAATGTCCTTAGTGAGGTTTTCCAGGCACGTGCAGCTGGGTAGAGAACACAGGACAGACCATAGACCATGATGGAGGATTATAAATGCCCGGCATCTCCCAGTTAGATCTGGCTGATGTGGCCACTGGCCAGGCAGGGAGAGAGATGTCTGGGATTCTCTGCTGGAACTGTTACTGATGCCAGTACACTTTGACAGTGGTGTAAAGTAACTCATTATATTTACTCAAGTACTTTACAAAAGTTTTTTTTTTTTTTTAACTTTATTTCCAGTTCTCATTACTCCTACTCCATTACATCTCAGAGGCAAATATTGTACTTTTACTCTACTATAATTATTTTAAAACGAGTTACTTTGTAGATGTTGATGATTATTATCACAAAACATGCAATAAATATCCACTTTCGCCCTATATACATTTCGGCCATCTACAAGCTCACAATGTGTCACATCGGCTATTTTCAAAATATTTGAATACATTTTATACATTTGAAAACTTGTGAAACACATCTCTCTCCCACTGGGAGAGAGATGTGTGGGATTCTCTGCTATAACTGTAACTGATGCCAGCACACTTTGAATAAGCAGTGGACATGCAAATGGATGGATGTGTACAGTAGCAGAGTGGCTCAGAGTCTCTTTGCCTGATGAACAAAATCCTGTCGATCTCTCCGTCTCCTCTGTCTCTATGTGGTTCATGGTGGTCTCTACCTGATGTCTCTCTGTCACTCTCTCTCTCTCTGTCTCTCTGTCTGTCTCTATATGTCTCTCTCTCATCGTGCAGGTATAGAATGGGGGTGGGTGGGGTGCTGTGCGTCATGGTGGTCTACCTGATGGCAGCAGCATGGACCCTCAACCCAGAGGACCCGAACGTCTGCAGCCACTGGGAGAGGTAACTAAGTACATTTACTCAAGTACTCTACTGGAGTATTATTTGCTTTACATGAGCATGTCCATTTTTCAATACTTTATCCACTTAAACCCTGTATGGTTGAGCGGAGGCCCTATACTAGTTATGGTATACTAGTGTATTTTCTGTTTTCTGTTATTGTGCGGAAAGCTTTCACTGAAAATGGCAGATCGACAAGTGCACAGCGTGTTGCGACACATTGAGAGCTATACTGTGTGTTCTACGAAAAGCTTTCCCCACAATGAAGATGCTAGGGTTTAAGTGATTAATAACTGGGTATGTCCGTTTTTCCTTTTATAACGTATGCGTTTTACTCCAATAATACGTTTTATGTCTACATTGTGGTTCTCCAACCACTGCTTACGGGCTAGTCCTTCACCTCTGAGCTGAGATCAGTTGTGGTCTGCAGCACTCCTTGACATCAAAGCACTCAGTAGCATGTGTGCACAGTCACCACTAATGGACTGGACTCCCCACCACAAATCAAGGTTGAGGGCTCGTCGATAATCAAAACGGAATAAAGGTTGGATTCCTCCTGCATGTTGGGGACATGTAACCTGACTCATGGGCTGGATTTTGAAGGTGCGTTTTACCATGTGGTAATACATAAATTGGCCTCGCTCTGCGCACAATCGTATTATGAAAGCCTTATCGTCCCGTGTTGAACGCACACACATATGGAATACGACGTTGCTGAATATTTTAGCATTGTGGGAGTGTCCATATGTTAATTATTTTCGCTTTGCGCAATTTGCTATTAAGCCCCTTGACCTGCGCATAACGATTAGACGTGGGTCTAGGCACCTCATAAACGCAAAAGCAGATAAAAGCACTGTTTGATTTTACACTTGAGCGGCTCTGGGACGCTGCTGGAGTGTTGCCAAGTCTGTTTATTATAAGCGGCTTCTTTTTCTGTAAAGTTGCTTGTAAATATTGGTAGTTGTGGTTGCTTTTCTTGTTTCTAAAGGTTTCTCTCCTAATGTTGTTTAAACCAGTGATCCTCACACAGCACATTCCCATGTCAGGCATCCCCAGATGAATGCATTTGCCCAACTAAGGACGGCTAATACAAAAATGTAATTACATTTTGAAAATAGCAGATCTACCAGCTCACAATGCATCACATTCATTCATTAAAACTATGAACTCTGACTGCAGGCGGATATATAATGATCATTATAACAATGTGCAAGAAAATATTTAAAAAGATGTAAGAACTTTATATTTGTGGACAATCAAAATATGTTTTTTATTTTAATGTGGTGTCATTTAAATTAATCTGGATATGGCAGACTCAATATCTAGAAAATAAAAACATGGCACTTCATTTAAAATAGGTTACAGACCCCTGTTATATGCGCTTATTTTGGGATTATTTTTATAGACCTATTTACTTGTTTCTCTGAGACATGGCAACAGCGTCTTTTTATTGCGTCATTTTATTGTGAATGTTGAGATTAGAAACGGCCATAATTCTTTCATTTCTCAACCTTAAAAAAAACAAAAACATATGCATAATCCTTGGGAAGTTTGCTTTCATACGCTGTATCACACTCGATTCAAGTCTTCTTCAATAAAATGCTACGAGCGAAGACCATACCATCACGGGACCATACCGCATCACGGGCATACGCACCAGGCATTCAACTCATTACTCATTTCAAATATAATATAATTATAATTTAAATTAAAATATAATTTTACTGGTGTTTCTCAATAGAAACAACTTATTTTGAGGCATGAAGGTGACAGCATGCAGTGCAATAGGAATAATTAACCCAAATGTGACAAAGTCATATATGTCATGTCTTCTATGGTGCCAGCCTGAAGAAATGTAATATAACGATCCCCAAAGTGCGCATTCCGTATGTGACATCAGCTGACTGGTAAAGAAAATAGTACGGACATGTTGATTGGGTAACTCTCAAACACGCCTTAAACACTCCCATGACTAATTCAAGGCCGTTTTGCGCACTCCACGGGGTGTCGAAAGCGCTTCTTAACATGCTTAAAATTGCAATCTGACATACCTCACGCCCCCAGCTCATATTACTAATTACTAATTACTAATATTATATGACTTCCATAATCGAGCCAGTCTCATACATGGGGCGGTATTGATTTCACAAGTTCACAATACAGCATCTGCCTGGGAATGCAAAGGGATTGGTGTTGAAAGTTTCAAACCAGAGTCAGTCAAATCAGCAGCAGCTACGGACGTGTTCTTGGCAAGACTGGGTGTGACGAGAAGTGCCTGTTGCAATTGTATTTAAAATTAGAAAATTGTCTTCTATTCTTGAAAGCAAGGAAAGACATGACCACAATAGCACAATAGTGATTTGTGTGGTCATGTGGTCATGTGTTAAACCTAATGCTATCTGGCATTCGTTATTATTTTTTATCATTTGCGAGGTTATTTTCCTGTTGGCGCAGCTACTATATGTGCACGTAGACACGTCAATATGATTGGTTGGACAGTGATAGACAAACATCCGTTGACCTGCCAAGTAGCTTGAAAGACGACTTTCATCAGCGATTGGGCTACAGAAATCCCAGATGGAAGTACGTTGTGAAACAAATGTGCAGCAAGCGCCTTCCATCTGGTGGAGTCAGGTTAGGGGAAATCCAGGTTGCAAATCCACTGCTTTGTTAATGCAGCTAACACACAAAAGCTTGTGTTAAATGAAGAATCCTATATCGTTGCGTTGTCATGCTCATCATTGTTCGTGTGTGTGTGTGTGTGTGTGTGTGTGTGTGTGTGTGTGTGTGTGTGTGTGTGTGTGTGTGTGTGTGTGTGTGTGTGTGTGTGTGTGTGTGTGTGTGTGTGTGTGTGTGTGTGTGTGCGCAGCTATGCAGTGACCGTGCAGGAGTCCTACTCCCATCCATTTGACCAGGTGTACTACACAAGATGTACGGACATCCTCAACTGGTTCAAATGCACCAGACACAGGTACGTACTGTGCTACCATACAGACATTGTGTGTGTGTGTGTGTGTGTGTGTGTGTGTGTGTGTGTGTGTGTGTGTGTGTGTGTGTGTGTGTGTGTGTGTGTGTGTGTGTGTGTGTGTGTGTGTGTGTGTGTGTGTGTGTGTGTGTGTGTGTGTGTGTGCGCGCGCGCATGTGCTTGCGTGTGTGCAGTGATATGCTAATGTTGGTGGCTACAGCTGCCAGTAGTTGGTTTTAATGAGCACATTAAAGTTTATGCTCAACACTTTAGAGAGTCACTGCTTTTATTCTGAAATGCTACAAGAAAGCACATATGTCCTTGACGGGACCTTTACTTTGATGACGTTGGGAGGACTGGAATGAGAACATCACAGCGACTCAGTGAGTCTGGGGCAGCTTATTGTTATTCACTATAGGACCACAATGGAAACTAGAACGGTACTCTGTCAAGTGCCAACTTGCTGACGATTACGGGTTTCAGATGGTGACGTTAAGATTAAGATATGTTTCAATATTGGTTGGGTAACAGCCAATTAGAAGTGTATACTTGTATACATAACTTGTATACTGTACATGTATGTTATTTGAAAGTAGTATACTGTGGTCGGTTGGACCGAAAGTGGTGGTCGTGGTGGTCATGGTGGTCATATTCTATAACTTAGAATTGGCTGTTGATGATGACGTAATTGCGATAGGTCTCAGATTACGTACATGTATACATAGTACATACATCACCTTTTGCCATCCCCATCACCATCAACAGCCAATTATAAGTTATAGAATATGACCACAATGACTACCACGACCACCATACATACATACCACCTCTGATCCAGCCGACCACAATAGTTGCGCGCACTGTTATGCTCCCTGGGGATTTTTGTGTTATCCTTTTAGCAAAACCTTTGACTAGCTGTACTGTTAATAAGCATGTTAATAAAGTATTCAATCAATAAATCAATCAATACATTTACAACATTGAACATTCACAGCCCACTCAAAGTGATCAGATGGGTGTCCAGTGACAGTGTAAAGGTGTGTGTGTGTGTGTGTGTGTGTGTGTGTGTGTGTAGGATCAGCTACAAGACAGCATACAGGAGGGGAGTTAGGACCATGTATCGCAGACGGTCCCAGTGTTGTCCAGGCTTCTATGAAAGTGCAGATCTGTGTGTCCGTGAGTAACAGTGATTTTAATGTTGGTTATTCATTAACTTGTATCTACCATGCATTTGTGTACCATACTATACCATTAAGACGCCCTGAGGGCAAGAAGCAACCTCACCCTTAGTTCGTGCACACATCCGCAGATCCAGGGGCAGTGTGCATCCCAACCAACTCAAGGAATTCTTATTCAAGTACCCTACACCAGAAAGGGTACACTATGTGACACTCCCAAATATGCTGTGCTCAGTTTTTAATCTTTTTCAGTGCTATTGAACACCTTTTACGTCTGTGTGTGGGTTGTACAAATATTGAACTAATAAAAGGTCGTTAACTGCAGGAGTTCAAACATAGCCTAATGCAGCCTTTGCCAGCGTGTTTTTACTAACCTTTCAAGACCACAGAATATTTCATTCCATGACGATTTACACACTGAGTGACTCAAACTTTTGGTCAAAACATCTAACTCAAACTCGTGTTTTTTTGCTCCCGATCCGATTCCGATGATTTTATTTTATTTTATATTTTTATATAACACTTATGCCATATCACAATAGCAAATATCCTAATGTATGTCACTCTAGTGTAGTCTGTTGTGTTGCCTTTCAATTATTGAAAGGCAAAATGTGACTATACTTAGAATGACTGTCACTGTGGGGTTTTTCTTTCTATGAAAGCATGGAATCATAGTAACATAATGATGTATTGGTTAGTGAATGCAGTTATAGAACTGAAGTCAAGATAAAACTCTCTTGCCATCATGCATATCGGGGGTTGCATTTCCTTTATTTTCATCTGTGTGACTAGTCTTTGTTGGATGATCTCTGACTGGGGCCAATAGGAAAACAACTAGCAGGCCTCCCCCTGGCCAGCCGGGGCGCCTGATGGAGGGGAAAGGAACTGGTTGGAATAACGTGTTCCTTCCACGCGCTACGTCCAACCAGGGAAACTCAGGGAAGCCCAGGATCACATTAGATGATTGACACAGGGGTGAAAAATGGGTTACAAAATCGTGGGATAAAAAATATATTAAAAAAAGAAAACAACTAGCATAAACACAACTGTATTTACAAAATATCATTGCTTACACATCTTTCTTTGAGATTTACATTAGACAATAAAAAATCTGATCTTTTCTCCCCGATTCCGATCTTTTGAAAATCATGAGATCGGAGCCGATTTCCGATCACCCGATCCGAGGTGACAATCAGGACAACCCTTTCTCTAATCAATGATGGACATACAGTAACAACTATCTCCACATTCACTGGTCAAAAACCTCCTCACGCCACTTTTCATACATTTTCTGGTGGGACACCAATTTCATCCAATCAGGAGAGAGAACCCCCAAAAGAAAATGGGAAATAGTGAATAAAACGGTGGTAGCATTCTCTCTTTGTGTGATGCCTGATACAGCTGCTCAGCCAATGAAATCAATTAGATCCACTCTAGATGGTAAACACTATAGGACACTGTTGACTCTCCTTATTACAAAGAGGAAGTGAATGTCTTAGCCTGAGGGTGAATATTGTGCTCCTTTATTCTCGGTGTTGGGCAGAAACCTTGCATCTCTATATTTTAGCTGTTTCGTTCCCCCTCCCCCTAAATTATCCCTGCGACATACTAGCGTCATATCCAGGGGGTGTACTTGTACATCAAGCTGCCTCGCGCTACAGAAACAGGAGATAGGCTCCTGCCCTATGGGCCTCATGGCTCGGCAAGGCTACTTACTTACTATACTTACCCCCTAAATTATCGCCATTTTTCTGCACATAAGAGCGTTGTTAGCTTCGCTATTAAGTGCGTATGTCGGTTTTATAAATATTGAACCAATGGAAAGTATTAAAGGGACATTTCACTTTTAAAAAATGTAGTCATTTTATCGTCTACTCAGGCTTTTGTGAATACCCCAGACAGTTTTTAAATAGCTTGATTCAGAATTTAGATATTTGATATTCATTTTATCAGACACGCCCCGTTCATATTAACCCATTCTAACTGCAAACTCTTTTAACAATGATAGATTCATTAGGATAAAAACAGTCCTTTTCATTTATTTCAAAAAAAAAATCAATGAAAAAAGTCATTGAAAAAACATGACCCCTCATGTATTAGGAGAGCAGTATGAGTCATCAGAACCAAGGACGGGTGTTTTCGGTATCTATCATGATTATAATGGAGTTTGAAGTTACAATGGGTTTGTATTGGAAGGGGCGTGTCTAATATAATGAATATCAAATATCTAAATACTGAATGAAGTAACTTTAAACTGTCCTCGGTACTCCCAAAAGCCTGAGTAGACGATAAAATGAAGTAAAATATCGATTTAACAAGAGCTTATGACTAAACAATAGCTACATAGTACATTGGATCCATTGGAACAAAGGTTATTTTTTCCCTTCTATTCCTGAAAAGTAATGTTTTTTAAGAGTGACATACAAGGTTGACACCCGACAGCGAGTCAGCAACGACATTAAAGAGTTCCTTGTAAACATGCATGCCTCTACAGTCCTGAAGGCCTTCTGACAAATGCCCCTTGACTCTGTTGTGTGAGGAGGTGCATGGCTGCCTGGGCTGCTTGACGCTAAGTGCATTGGACAGATCTTTTGTTTGTGCCATGTTCAGAGCATGGAGGTCATTGAAAAGTCTTCTTTTCAACAAGATGGGAGGGGGGGGGGGGTCATTGGACTGTGTAGGATTTCTTGTTTGTTTGTCCTCTTTCTGTTACAGTGCAGGTCCCGTTAGTGAGCTCACGATAAGCTACTGCACACAACATTTTGAACCATGTCATTGAGGCAGCGATAATCATTTTCTTTTGTCCATACTACGATGGACGTGTTTGTAACTTAGCAATAAGCTCTGGTCTTCAGGTAGAAATCATCTGTCATAATATCTCTGTCCCAAACCCTTTTCATCAAGTATTCATCTCCCTCAGTTGTCAGTCTCTCTTTCTTTATCCAGTCCCTGTCTTGTCTTTGGGTTGTGAATGTTGTCAACATCATTTAATTTGCCTGGTTGGTGAACACTAACAACTTTGACCTTTAACCATTGGTACCCCACCCTTGACCCCTTCACTAGGGCTGTCACCATTACACATTTAAATTGACGATTGATTGTCACACAATTAATTGTGTGCCTACACACCCGTCTCTGACTTTTTACTTCCTGTGTTTGAAATGACAAAATACACAGCAAAGCTCCTCAATTGACTGAAAAAACATGTTTTCAAACTTTCAAGCTTAATGTTATTACTGCTCACTCATGCTCATTATATGATGGAGCCATTTCTGTCTACTCACTCTGTGTCTCATTGATGGCCTGTGGACAGTTCAGAATCCTGCCTACTGTACCACTGACATCATCGATGACTATGACTATTCCAAG
This sequence comes from Protomyctophum bolini, assembly GCF_963924005.1. Classification (NCBI taxonomy): domain Eukaryota; kingdom Metazoa; phylum Chordata; class Actinopteri; order Myctophiformes; family Myctophidae; genus Protomyctophum; species Protomyctophum bolini. Next base: position 12,377,752 of record NC_137862.1, on the reverse strand, counting down.
CTAATAGAAACTACAGCCTTACTATTCCTGGAAAGTTGGCATGCTGAAATAGAAGCCATGGTCCACTCCTTACATATAAATATAGAAGAAGCTTAAAGAAAAAATAAGAAGCTTCTTGTTCGAAATGACCAAACCTGCCTACCGATGATGTCATCACTGGCAGGCATGTTTCTGAACTGTCCACAGCCGTCCTCTGAGACACAGTGAGTAGACATGAATGGTGCCATCTTATAATGAAGACTTTCAGGTTAAAACAGAGATCAGTACTGTCAGTGGTTTGAGTTGAGCTGTTCGTTGCCGGTAACAATGTGACGCGTTGTGAGCTTGTAGATCGGCTATTTTTGCCACACAATACAGGTGCAGAGTATAAAACAGGCTTTATAACTAAGCATCCACCACAGAGGATCAAGACATTCATGAGTATTAAGCCTGGTTTCAGCTTGATGAGCAGGAATTAAGCGGCTGTACTTTTAATTTGATATTTATTATTCGTGCTGTGCCAGACGATACTGTTGTAATCCCTCTTGTAACCGTGTGTGTCCCAATCCAGGGGATGAAAGGATTTACTCACAGGTTTAATGATTAATCAATGCTCTCTTTTTTTTTATCCACAGGGATTAGCAGAGGATGTCTTTGGCTCCTCTATTGAAGGTGTATTTCACATTAAAACTCCTCTGGGGTAATTCTAACTTGTACTCGGACACCCAAAGCAATTGAAGTTGCTTGATTCAATACTTTATGTACATATTAATTTCACCAGACCCAACCTATATAAAAATAATATATAAAAAATAACTATGATTGATTCATTGTAAACACATGTCCTTGGTTCTGGTGACTGATATTGTCCTTCTAATGTGTCAGGGGTCTGTGCTTTTTCAATTACTTGTAGTATTGTTATGTTGTATTCCTTAAAAATAATATGAAGGTGGTGAGTTTGATAAAAAAATTCAAATCTAAATATTGAATCAAGCAAATTAATTTACTGTCTGGGGTAGACGATAAAATGACCATATCGAAATATTGAATCAAGCAATTTAATTTACTGTCTGGAGTAGACGATAAAATGAACACAGAAGTGTTTTAAAGTGAAATGTCCCTATATTAACATTTAGCCTTGTACCTGCAAAGCGACTTTTATCGCTGGCTAACCTTTAGAAATAAGAGTGCAGAGAGTGTTATGCTTTTGAAAAATAATGTTGAATCCGCGTGTGCTCTGTTGTGACTGAGTATTGCTGATGAAAGACAGTTGAGCTGACATTTTGGTCAGTGTTCAGCATTCTGATAGCCTGAGGGACAAACTATTTCTGTGTCACTCTGTAGTGGCTTCGTGACACCATAAGGGGTATAGTAGGCGTTTGACAGACCATAGAGGCACAAAGAGTGTGTGAGACCTTTAAAATCATTTCAGATCTGCTCAAGGAAGGAATATCCGCATTAACTTGAGTAGTTTCTGAACTTGGGTTATTGAACAAGCACAGCAGCAGCAGTCTATTCTAGAGAAACGGACGGCCTTCCTCAGTACTTTGGCCAGGGTGGCCAAAGTACACAGATCAAACAAGAATCAATATTCAGCGCCTGTCTCGCCTTTTTCTTGCATCAAATACTTTCAGAGTCACATGGGCCGACTGTTTGGGTGGAATAGGTAAGCGTTTTATTTTCCAGTGACAGCTAGACAGCTCGCCTCCTAGGACCCCCGTGCTGTAAACAAATAAAAAGCACAATATCTGCCTCTGAGATGTAGTGGAGTGTAGGTTTAAAAATACAGTGGTTCTCAACCATGTCTGGATCAAGTAGTCCCACTTGAAAATGTTGAAGGCGTTCGCGGCTCACCTTTCCTTCTGGCTATCGTGTTAAGTGGTCAGATATGGGTTTAAATTAATTATTCAATTGTGTTGTGGCTCAATCAAACTACACATAAGTCCCTATTTTAATATCACAGTGAAAACTCATTTTTCAAGGTTTCAGAGAAAGAACATATACAGTACCATGTAATTTAAAAATGAATGAATATACTCTCTCGACCCGTGAGAGTTTAAAGTACAGAAAATATGTTACATTAAGTAAACAATGTGAGTACTTCTTCCAGGCAGCAGTGCCTCGATATCCCCACAAGATAATGCCACAACAACGAGGCACAATAAACAGCACACCATTTATTATGCCCTGATACAGAGCCATCTCTATTAGGCCTACAGATAGTGTATGCCACTCCTAAACAGGTCACGTCATAGTGTCATATTAGAGCTGATCAGGTGTAAAGCCAGGCTGTCACTTCTCTCTTATCTCTGTTGCTGTTTACAGTCAGATTATATGCAACAATATTACACTGTATCATCAGGGAGTAGCTATTTACAATGGTTTTTTTTACCGTGGTCCAGCACTGTTGACTACCTTGACCCAGCACTGTTGGGTACAATAGCTTTACTAATAGCAACTAGCCTCGGTACCCAGGTTTTTATTTTAGTTCGCATTCGGCTCAAAAAGAAAAGCCTGCAGAAACGCTGTGGGAGCCAAGTTTGAATAATGTGATTATTTTAATAATTACTGCTTTATTTTGTGATTTGTATTTTGTTTTAACAGTTCATGTATATTGAATTATATGAATGTTAAATTAGCTAAGTTAATTGGTTTCATTCATGGTGATGAATGAAACAAGCATGTTGATGTATTTACATTCCAGAGCTACAGTATACTGTACGATAACCTTAACCTCACAAATCTGTATGCCAAAACCTAAACTCACAGTATCCAGCAACCTTATATATCACCACAGATTGTGGTGATATATAAACCCAGGACCTTGGGATTGCAGACCAAGCACTCTAAACTCACTGTTCCACGGTTCCATCCATTCTTCTTTCGAGTGAGGAATTCTTTTGAAGTTCCAATGCATCAGTTGATTTCTTATAGTACACTTCGGAGGAGTGTGTGTGTGTGTGTGTGTGTGTGTGTGTGTGTGTGTGTGTGTGTGTCTCTTCTCTTTAGCGTTGTGTACAGAGGAGTGTGCTCATGGTGTGTGTATCTCTTCTCTTTAGCGTTGTGTACAGAGGAGTGTGCTCATGGTGTGTCTCTCTTCTCTTTAGCGTTGTGTACAGAGGAGTGTGCTCATGGTGTGTATCTCTTCTCTTTAGCGTTGTGTACAGAGGAGTGTGCTCATGGTGTGTCTCTCTTCTCTTTAGCGTTGTGTACAGAGGAGTGTGCTCATGGTGTGTCTCTCTTCTCTTTAGCGTTGTGTACAGAGGAGTGTGCTCATGGTGTGTATCTCTTCTCTTTAGCGTTGTGTACAGAGGAGTGTGCTCATGGTGTGTGTCTCTCTTCTCTTTAGCGTTGTGTACAGAGGAGTGTGCTCATGGACGGTGTGTGTCTCCAGATACCTGCCAGTGTGAACCAGGCTGGGGTGGAGTGGACTGCTCCAGTGGTGAGTAAACATAACATGATTACTCGCAAAATTAAACGCAAACCTGTATGTTTAGATCAGTGGTTCTCAAACTTCGCAGAACTTATTTTGATGCTGTAACAATGTGCGCCCACAACAAACGTTCCTATAACGTCTACTTGGGCTTTTGTGTGTGCACCTGGTCAGTTTTTAAGTTGCTTGATTCCTATACGAATGCATTGCAACGTCAAACTCCATTTTACATTCATTGAAAGCACTTGTCCTTGTTGGTTATGTTGAGTACTGTTGACTCAATATTTTTTGGGACAAATAAATAATAATTAATTAAATATAAAATATAAAACACCACCCCCTCACCCATTAGAAGATGCGTCACCAGAGTCAAGGACAGGTGTTTTCAATTAATCTAACATGGTTAAAAGGGAATTTGAATGGCCTGCAAACAGTACAGTATGTCACCTTTTGCCAAATACCATTTCAAGAGGAGCCTAACATTTTGAATTGTGCACTCTAAATGGACTTATGTCAAAAATGGTGTATGGTCCCACACTAATAGCTTGGCATTGGGAAAGGGACAACAAGATCACATACTGTAGGCTATTCCCATTATGCAAGTATAAAAAGAGTAAAATTCTAAATACATTGTGGTTTAATAATTTCAACTGGCAGTGACCCCCCTCATCAAAGTATACATTATTTAAGTGGTTCTAAAGGAGAGCTGACATAAACACAGACTCCATTAGAATGTTGATTAGCATCTTTAAGTGCAGTTGGCTGGAACTCCAGTGCATTTCTCTAACACTTCACTCGTGTTTTATATGAATTTGTCCTTCCGGCCCAAATCCTGCATATTTCTCCCTTCATTTAGTGATGAGGTCAAAGCCTTTTGCATTGACAAAGGCTCTCATATCACGCAGCTAATGTGACTAAGTGACTGATCAACACAATTTCACTTACAAGATGGCCTATAGTGACCCATGGAGTCATGTAGGTCACATCTTGACATCCCACTCAGTTCCCCACTCCATGAATGAATCCCAAGAAATAAAAAGGTAAAGTTATTAAATTTGGCCTATTTGTGACCACTTTGTATAGTTTTTGGTTACTTTTGATGCAGTAATGGTTTTTCTTTTGTTTCTTTTTGATATATTAAAGTTAAAAGTCCTTCAATTATCATTTCACTGTCATCTGGAGACCCCCCAAAATCATGTGGGTCCTGACCCACAAGTTGAGAACCACTGCTTTAGACGACTCAATGCGGTTCGATATTATGTCCAGATAGGGACAAAATCGTAACTCACCACCCCCATTTCACCCCTGGAAGAAACTGCTGTCACTCCATTTTTTTCAATGAATGAATTAATATTTTATTTTCGTTTTTCTGTTTCAATGTGCAATGGCAAAACTTCCCCGAAACATAATCTAGAATAGGACATACGCAAGTTTGATACAACTTTTAATTATGTAGAATAACCCATGTCCCTCAATGTTTTTGCAAATGGTTTGGTTTGGTTAATAAACTCTCCTCTTTTATTCCCATGAAAAGTGTCCTCCTCATATTGGAGCTTTAAACCTGTCTCTGTCTGTCTTGGAGTGACTGAAATAAGCACTAATTATTTGCATCTGGTAAAACATTCCATTAAATAGAAAAATCTTTAATCTGTTTTGAGAGATTGGCTGAAAAACCAAACATAACCTTCTTCACATCCTCTAAGTGCTCATCACTTTCTCATTTGAATTTTCAAATGACACAGAGAGTGAGGTCAGATTGAATTGAACGCGTCTCCGCTTTTCTCTCTGTCTGGGGAAGTTTTGCTGAAGTTGAGCAAGTCTCCCTCTTTTTCCCTTTTTTAGCGTAAAGTTACTAAGTACATTTAGTCAAGTATGATGCGACGTGTTTGCGCTTGTAAATTGGCTATTTCCAAAATGTTTCCAAGCTGCCAGGCTGAAGCCGTGTCCAACAATATGATTTCGCACCCGTCCGTCCGTGTGTCTGTGTAGCCTACAGCTAATTCTGCATACTTGCATATATGCAACTTTGCATATACATCCCCACTGGGCCACGGAAGAAGTCCAACCTACATTTAAATAAATTTGAGCAATTCATATTATTACTAGAATTTCAAGGGCCTTTGGCCCGCTCATCCTAGCACCACGTGTCGCAAATAGGAAGAAGGCAATAGCGGGGCGGCGATATTGTTTTTTTTCCTTGGAAGAGCAAACATCCCATGATGTTTTCATATACCCAGTTGAGGTAGTGGGGAAGTTGTGATGTAATTTGCATCACAGCGAAATGTTGCGCAATAACAGTGTGTCTGACAAAAGTAATATTTGTACAGTAAATATGGCAATTGTGGGGAAGCGATGTATTGCATCTGGATTCGGGTGGCGTGCAGGATTTTTTGTGCATGGAGAGATGTGTGCTGATGGAGTGGTTTGGTAGGAGAAGGACAACGGATAAACGGTGCTTGTGTACCCCCTTGCCATTAGGGTAGAAGGATTATTAGCCTACATTTTGCAAATCAGCCTCATGGTGGTGCTATAACCGGCTAATCTGTCATAGTTTTTTCATATTCATCCTGATTTCGGTGACCTGTGCTCCTCGTAGAACATCTTTCGGGTTAACACTAAGTAAAATTAGACACAAGGAGCATGTGCTTAAATTCATATTTAGAAAATGTTTCAGGTGTTGGAATGATGATGGATGATGATGGTCATGGAAGGGGAACCTTCTGAAAGCTTCATGGGAAAAGATAATTTACTTTTTTTTTAAACGGTCAAAATGACATAGTAATGTTTGTCTACTCACTCTGTGTCTCAGAGGACGATTGTGGAAAGTTCCGAAAAATCTGAGTAAAATCTGCTGGGCACTCTAGCGCCTTTATTTTGAAAAAGTCCAGTCTCTCTCTCTCAAGTACAAAAGTGTTGGGGTCAAAATTACACTTACTGTAAAGTACCAAAAATAAATGTATACTCATTATGCAGACTCTCCCATTTCACAACATTGTTTCTTTCAAAAGTTTTCAAAATGTGTCAAAAACCTTTCTAACGTAGCAGAATGTACAGTAACAGTGTGAGGACTTTCTCTTCCTGTCCTTGTGCTCAAACTGTACAATTGTCATTCTTCTCATTTTAACACTTAAACTGAGGATAGCAATGGAATCATCTTTAATTACTCTGCTGTCGGGCAGAAACCTCTTATCTCCATATTTTAACTGTGTTTCATAAATTAACGCCCTACTTGATCCTACTACAGCGTCACACGAATGCATCAAAAGTATAGCAGATCCGCATTTGCGCCGTATTTTGAGCTTATAGATCTGCCATTTCATTCATTTCCCAGACGTCATGATTAAAAGAAAAACACGTGAAACATCAGGGATTTTCTCACTGAAACATCAGGGATAAAATCACAATAACGTTTTTGGGCATCATGAGATTTCCAACCGACAGAGATGATCTGATAAAGTAAAGGGTAATCAGCTGCAGCTTTCAAAGTAAACAACACATAAACATGATTAATCATTGATGGGAGAAAATGAATGAAAGCTGCGCAAAACTAAGAAAGTCAGATGACTTTATCGATCCCCAAAAGGTGAATTAATTAATTTGCAGCTATAAAACAGTCGATACACATGATAAGAATGTGTTAAATACGAGATAGTTCTGTCTCAGTCTAACTTTGAATGTTTGGACTGAACTATAGGCTGAACTCACAGGCTCCTCAGTCACTGGCAGATGAACCACTATGGCACAAAAGCGGTGGGATGTATTAATTGGCATAATAAATCAGGAGAAAAAAAGGGGTAAAAAAATAAGTGGCTACTCTTTAAAAAAAGGAAGAAAAAAACCCCAAAAAAACAGGACAAGTACATTTTACAGCTGTGGATGTTTAACCCTGCACTTCATTAGGCTCAAAATGAGTATTCACACACAAGGGATCATTGATTATCCTGCTTGACGCACGCACGCATGCACGTGCGCAACAGCACGCAGAAAGCTGATGAATGGACTCTGTGTTGCTGAAGTGTCAGGTCTAATTAACAGCTCCAGCAGCATCAGCATGGCCCTGGTGTTTGGTCAAAATGAAGTTATAGCAACAAACTTTTAATGACATTTTGGCTGCAACATCAGATAGTTTTGGCTGCTCTGCATGCACTCTGCATTGCCATGCCAGGGCTCTGATATGAGTTGTGTGGTGAGTCTCATTACTTTACCACTCCAAAAAATGATTTTTAAATCAAATCAAACCAAACACAAAGACATTCAGGCTGTTCCAGAGCCTGGGGCCAGCAGGGGGCCGCAAAAGGCACAGTCCAACCTGGGAGCCCATTCGGTAAATAAAAGAAGGAAAAGCATCACACCCATGTGAACTGGGCGGTGCAACTGTACTTTTATTGTGATAGTTACTGTACTGTACTCTGTGCTGCACTGTACAGAGCACCTTTGTAAATGTACCTTTATTGTTATTGTTGTAGTGCTCAGTGCTCATGCTCAGTGCCTAGTGTGAATGACAGATTCTGTCTTGAGAGATTACCCCTACTCTTCTTGCTGGTTCTATAGGAACGACAGCAACTTATCCACAGACCTCAGAGCCCTGGCTGGGATGTAGCATGAGCTCAGCGAGGTACTACGGAGCCAGCCCATTTATTTAATGATTTAAAAAACACATAAAAGAACCTTAAAATAATTTCTAAAATTAACAGGGAAGCCAGTGAAGTGAGTCCAGGACAGGATTAATGTGCCTGCGTTTTATTTTGTGCCAGTGAGGAGGAGGCGAGATTGGACCAGCTGCAGACTGAGTCCTGACTGAGTCTGCTGTATTCCCGCATATACAGTCTGCTGTATGCCCGCAGATACAGTCTGCTGTATGCCCGCGGATACAGTCTGCTGTATGCCCGCAGATACAGTCTGCTGTATGCCCGCGGATACAGTCTGCTGTATGCCCGCGGATACAGTCTGCTGTATGCCCGCGGATACAGTCTGCTGTATGCCCGCGGATACAGTCTGCTGTATGCCCGCAGATACAGTCTGCTGTATGCCCGCAGATACAGTCTGCTGTATGCCCGCGGATACAGTCTGCTGTATGCCCGCAGATACAGTCTGCTGTATGCCCGCAGATACAGTCTGCTGTATGGAATTCGTTATATAAGTGAGCACCTGGCCCTTGAATTACACCCTGAAATGAACAGGGAGCCACTTCAATCCAGTGCAAAGAGGCTAGGACTGGAATGATGTGGCACTCCAGATGTGGCACTCCAGTGATGTTGCACCCTGGAGGATAAAATATTTTCTCTGTCTCTTCTATTGTGACAAAGGTCATGTCTCATAGGATCTGAATTTTGACCCGATAGTCAAGATTAAATGTATCCCCTGAGCAAGCAGAGAGATTCTATTAGCTCAATGGTAAAAAATGGTGCATGAAAACGCGTTCAAATCCAGGGTAGAAAAAGTGCAGCTTTGAACGCAATAGGATAAAATGTCATTGCTTGGTTTGAATCGTCCATTTATTTGACTTTGTCTTGCTTGCTTCAGGTGTCATAATATTGCAGTATAGTTGTTTACTAGTGTGCTAGCCAGGAAATGTCACAGGCGTTGTGTTGATGGAACCTCAGTTCCAATATCTGAGCAATTCATTTCACTAGTTTTAAAAATAATGGACACAAAATCACTTCACTTCACACTATTTTTGAATAATGAGAGCTGAAATCAATAACAGACTGCGTGCCGTGAGCCGTCACATAAACATCATTGCCAGACCTGGCCCACATTCGGCGCACATATACCACTTGCCTGCGGAGACTCGGAGAGCCATAACAGCCATGGCCTAGATCTGGGCCAAATTGTCTATCTATCTGGGCTGTCTAATCAAAGACTCATTGCACCTGCATGGCTCATATTAATCTGCGCTGCTTGATCTTGTGCCGTATCCAACATGGCAGCCATGTAAACAAACACACAATGTCACTTACAGCAAAACAGTACGCAAAACATTTGACGTTTTCCTGCCATACATTAATGGACTATTTCATTGTAAGCAATGAAATCCTTTGTTTTGTTGTTAATGTGCAAAGAACATTTTGTGGAGGAAATTCACATCTCATCATCACCCCATATAAGCCATTGGTTCCCAACCAGTGGGTCGTGGACACATTTGTGTGAGTTGCAACTCGCAAGTATTATTATTTCTTTTTTTTTTTCATTATTTAAAAACATTTTCCAAAAACAATCCCAATAAATTAATAATCTATCATGAATTAAAAACACATTCAATGATTTTTCAACAGAATTTCATGAATAAATAAATATGAAAGAAATTCCATAAATTATAAAACAAATGTTTAAGAAGCAGTGAAATTAGCCCTGCTATTTTCACTAGCTTGGGGTCCTCTTTTGGGTCTAAAAAAAGGAAAAGTTTGGGAACCAGTGCTTAATAAGCAATACAATTTGATGAACACTGTTGTAGAGCAGTGCTTGTCCAAGTGGGGGGGGGTACATATTTACTGTACTGTACGTATAGACATTTGGTGGTCCTTGAAATGAAACAGGTTGAGAACCATTTCAACTACATCATTTCTATATCCCTGCGTCGTTAAAGACCTTTGCTGTCTCTTAAATAAAACTTTCAACGAAGGAGAAGATGTTTTTGAGCACAGGTTAATATACGGAGGGAATGCAAAAAGAAAAGTGAGTTTGTAAGCAGATGAGTGTAAAAACTCATCAGCTTGCTTTCTTCTGATAAATGTCCCCATTTCCCATCGGTGTGGGGTGGGGGCAATGTTTGAGAGCTTTCAACTCAAAGTACAAAAGGCCAACAATGTTCAGTGTCTTTCCCTTTCTTTCTCTCTCTCTCGATCTCTCTCTCTCTCTCTCTCTCTCTCAGCAGTGTATTAGAGAGAGAGCACGCTGCTCGCATGAGCAAAAGTATCTTCATCAGCAGGCTGCCTGGCAGCGCGGTGCATCTGCAGCACCTTGATAAATGACTAACCGATAGTTTATACCCAAAAAGAAAAGCAAGCAGCCACTTTCTCTGTGGTAAGCCACCTCTCAACACCAAAACAAATTGATGAAAGAGGTCGGTATACGCACGACTGTGTGTCATCTGCTGAGTGTGCGCGTGTGTGAGTGTGTGTGCTTGTATTACTATATCCTTGGGGGCCAATTGTCCTCACAAGTATATAGTAGAATTTGCATTTACAGTAAGTACTGTAGCGAACTACAATTTTGCGGTATTTGCACTATAGTAGAATTCTACAATACTTTCACTTGTATCTCGGATCCAAAATATAATATGTTTATTCCACTACAATTGATTGACAACTTTACTTACTTGTTACTTTGTAGATGTTGATTATTATTACAAAACATGGAGTTCATGGGGTATAGACCTGTACGTGCCCGTTGGCTCAGAGGCTGGAAATCACACCAATTTGTGTTGGTTCTGGAGAACCGTGGGTCGATCCGACTGACTCGAGTCCGGGCACTGCACTCCCTGCGGGGGTGTGGAACGCTTATGTCGAATATGAAGTCGGTGGGGCAAACGGTTCTCGAGTTACGTGCATTACAACCGTGCACGCATGCACGCACGCATGCATACAGTATATCTACAACCTCAATGCGACACATTGTGAGCTTGTAGATCTTCTATATTTTCCAAATATTTTCAAATATTTTATTTGAAAACTTGAAAAATTCTGCACAATAATTACTTTAATCTTTTCTACTTTAGGTAGCCTACATTTTGATGGCGATACTTTTGTACTTTAGAGTATAGAGTATTTCTATATTGCAGTATGGATACTTTTACTAAAATATTTTAGTACTTTTTTCCACCACTGCTTGCATGCGGGTGTCGCACGCTGAAAATAGCCGATCTACAGGCTCGTACAAGCTTGTAGATCGTGTATGCTGAGTGTATTATGTATGCTGGCTTTAGTATAATTATTATATATATATTCTTTTTAAATGGCATTCATACAATTACCATCCTAAAATGTTGATGCCCTCACCAGTATAGTAAGACAAAGGCGTGTGTGTGTGTGTTGCGCGCTGCCAACCGCGTGCATAAAGTTTCCAGAAAACTCCTGGCGTCAGGGAGATAGCTACATGGGGAGTAAACAAAAAGCTTCATTATCTGGACAGAGACGGTTGACCCATATACAAACTTACATGGCGGGGTTGAACTCACACCCATTGATTTCCAATTTCCAATTAATAATAGTAATTAGCTGTAGCATATTTCAGGCTGTGTGGCCGGGCGGGTCGATGGGTAGGGGATGGCAGCCCCAGATGGATGACATAGTTTACAGCCCACATGGCTTCCTACGTATGGTTGCATTGTGTGACACACTGACTTACTGACTGTGTTACGTACGTACACTTGGAGAGAGGGATGTGAGGGCCGAAATGTCCATGCAAATATAGTAGAATTTTAGAAGTAGACGAAAATTAAAATAAATTATTCAAATTGGGGTTAGGGTTTGATGTTTAAAGCAGGGGGGTCTTCAACATGGACCCTACTTGAGATCTTTTTAGAGATCTATTTTTTTTACATTTTCTACTTGAACCCTTGCATCGCTATTCCGAGGGGAACATTGGCCGAAAATAGCAGATCTTCAAGCTCCAAGCTCGTAGATCGGCTATTTTCGGTATATACTGTTCTCTCAGGCTATCTCTCTCATCTCCGCCTGCAGTCCCAAAGCAGATGAGGTCTGTATAATGTCATGAAGCAGTTCTGTGGTCCCATCAGCAGTGTTCGGTATATGCAAAACATCCTGGAAAAATCTATTTTTCCCCCTAAATATGATACCATAATGGTCAGTGTGTAACAGAATGAAAGGGAAATGGAATGGCGGCTCACCCACAAAACCTCTTGATTGAGCAATTTCCTCCTGTTGCCAAGAGACACTCACACCGGCCAAACCTCATGACAAATAACCCATTAAGACTAAACTCCACTCCACTGTTACCTCTCTCTCTCCCTCCCCCTCTCCCCCTCTCTCCCTCTCCATCTCTCTCTCTCTCTCCCACCGTCCATCTTTTCTTCCTGCTCGCTCGTCCGCCCGGCAGTCAGTGGTGGTTTATGGACCTCCACTCAGTACTCTGTCTCTCTCTCTGTCTCTCTGTCAGTGCGCTTGGATTCTTTGCATCCACGTTGACATAATGGATATAAGAATTATTCATCAGCTCTCCGTTGGGCCCAGAGGAGACGGAGCTCCGATGTAACCATCTAACCTCAGCGTCTCACTTATACTTTCTCCATTCACACATTTATATATATATATATTTTTTTACATCTTAAGCGATGTGGAGCCTCCTTAGTGCGCTGCAGAAGAGCCAGATGATGGCGTGCATGACCTCTGGCTGAAAGTAATAGTCCATGTGATGTACTGTATGGTCAGGAAGTGGCTTTAGAGATGACACATGGGCCCGGGTCCACTCCATACCCACTCAGTACATCTGTCTTCTCTTTATAGCGCAATGCCATTATCCATCACTCAAGTACCCCTTTTATAATAGTTCTACTGTACTATACTCATGGCAAGCTGAGCTATTGCACTGTATATCTGAGCTATAGCTGAGCTATTGCAAGCTGAGCTACTGCACACGTTGTTGTGTTTTTGTGGATCAGACTTTTTTGATTAATTGGTTGATTGATTGATTGATTGAAATCTTTATACATATGTACAAACACATGTTTGTACATATTTGTCCAACTGCTGGTCAACTGCACCTGCTGTATATCCAGTATGCTCCTACATCCTGTAAGCTCCTATAGCTGCACCTATGCAATCTGGGAATCCATTTGGTAAAAACAAAGAGAAAAAAAACCCTTTTGTTTTGGCCTCTTGGAATCAGCAACTCAGTTTGGCTCCTCCCCTTTCTTAGTCCACTTCCTCCCGGGTGCTTCTGTGTTTATTCCTACTAACAACAACACTACATGTTTAGAGCAGTGTGTGCTGAGAGATTAACACCTACGAGTCTGGTTTGCCTGGTGGGTGGTGATGGGTGGTGATCCACCTCGACACATTGCCGGCGGGCCGGGCATCGAACCCAGGACCTCGTGTTTCCCAGGTCAGTATAATATTGCTCATATAGCTTACGAAACAAACCCAGCAGGACCAGGCCAGCACTCTTTGTGTTGAACAACCAGAGCAGGGAACGTTGGAAAGACAGATGAGTTCTGGAGCGCTTCCATAGATCAACACATGTCACACACTGTGACGCTCAGCACTATCTCCCCGCCTCGCTATTGGCAGCATGTTCCCATGGTGACTGTCCCTTCAGACCAATCATTGATCATCCTCTCTCTGGAGAGCATGCTCCCTATTTTGTATTCATACTTCTGGCATCACATTGCTGTGTAATGTGTATATAATTATGAAGAATGATGGCGACGTTTTTAGTAGTTAAACCTCTATATATTGTGATAGTCATCATTGCTAGGAGTGTTTGTTCAGTAGCAGGGGTCCTTAATTGTCTTGATATGGAAAATGTATTTTGTGCAGTAAACAAAACTCTCAGAATGACTTAGAGTATAATAGTTTATTACAGAAGAGAAAAAGGTGGAAAAAAGGAAACATAAGTACAAGAATACACTTAATCTAGAATACACTTCATCAGCATTATGGTTGATCCAAGTTATCAGAGAAAAACGAAAATAATCCATAGACAAGGGAAGGGAGCGATGGAGAGCTCACACAGCTTTGGCCGTGACCCAGACAAGATGATCTTGTCTTTCAAGTTGACCAGTACACTTGGAATCACATGGTTTAATAATGTATTCCTTTAAATCATATTTTGGACCAATATGTATGGTCCAATGTAAGCAAATATTGTGCAACACAGCTTTTAAGCCAAGGGATTCATCTTTGCACACACCACCAATGTCATGATCTTTGGTTGATTTAGAGTTTTAGACAGTACTCACATTTTGTATACGCATCATGATTATATTGCTGTACTTGTGAGTACTTTGTACACCGCTGGTTGTGCTCTCTCTCTCCAGGTGCTGTAGCTTTGTGTAGCTGTGACCGCAGTTAATACAGCTGTGTGTGTGTGTGTGTGTGTGTGTGTGTGTGTGTGTGTGTGTGTGTGTGTGTGTGTGTGTGTGTGTGTGTGTGTGTGTGTGTGTGTGTGTGTGTGTGTGTGTGTGTGTGTGTGTGTGTGTGTGTGTGTGTGTGTGTGAGTGAGTGATGATGCATGGTGTGGGACAGAGAGAGCACCGTGTGTAAGCTAGTTGGAACACAGGATTTAATAACCACATCAATCTCAGGCGTTTGTGCCTGGATGCAATCCGTGTGAGGGACATACCGCTGTTCTGGACAATACTATATACTTTATACTATAGAGCACCGAAGTCCTGACGTAACTCGCTCATCCCTTCGATTCCCCTGGTTCGCGGAAGTAATTTCTCTATGGAGAATAACATGGGGTGATCTTAATATCGTCTACTATAAGCGTTGTGGTCCAAAAATAAACAAGCTGTCTCGGCGTTATTGTCAGGGAGGTGTCTCTGTATCGTTTGCAACAGTCAGTCACTCATATATGATACAGTCTTCTTCTAGCGAAAATCTAACTAATTCAGCAGCAGTAACATTAGCGTTTTCTCTCAGTCAGTTGATTCTTCATATCCATATGAGTGAAGCGGCCGGGGTGACATTTTCAAACACAGTTCTTATATGAAGCAATCTAAAAATCCTCCTATGGCACTTTCAATGCAACTAAACAATTACATGAACCTGGGGACTGACGCCCTCTACTGAAAGTGACGTCAGACTTCGGTGCTCTATAGAGGTCGTCGGGTAAACCCGAGAATATTTGGTCGCGGTTCGGTCACGGTTCCATCCACAAGAAGTGACTCCGAGAACGGGTCGGAGCCGCTACCGTATGTCTCAGGGCTCTGACACTGCAGTGAAATGACGGTTCCACTAATTCCCGAGTGGACCTGGCGATTGGCTGTCACAGCTGTCAATCACCCCCATCATTTCAGGGCCTCGGGTTTGTACGGGTACGTTCCGACATCTATCGGTACTGCTTGGGTTCGAAACTTCTAATAATACATTTTTACGGGTCTTATTTGGGTACGTGTCAGTCAGATTGGACCCGTGAATACCTCTATTTTATACATGAGAGCAGATGGATATTCCGCTGTTCTGTATCTGGACAATATACAATACTTTATGGCTCTGAACAGTGTGAGAGCAGAGGGATATGGTGGCAGAAGTTCATAGAATAGTCATTATAGTATTTATTAATTTAATGTATTGTAGCCTACTGTACGTCCATATCTAAGTTGGGAGCATGCTACCCTGCAGGGAGGTGGCAACACCACCTGTTACAAACCCCTTCTCAAACAGCTGAACCACAGCTGATTCACATTCATCTAGGATATTTCTAAAGTGCTGATTGTGGGTGTGAGTAAGCTACAGAATAGGCAGATGTTAAGGGTTGACTGCAGCTGTGACACATTCGTATTGGGAGGCTTGAGGCAGCCATGCTTCCTCTCTGTATTAATTTACAATGATGGCTACAATAACGAATCATATTGACCCTTAACATTGGAGTCCTGCGTGCATCTGAATCTTAGGCAACATCAAAAACTTCCATTACAATACTGCTGTTCTGGACAATACATATATTATGTTTTTCATTAGTTTAATTTTTTTTGTCCTCATTTTCAGTTTAGTTTTGATTAGTTTTTCATTTATCTTTTGATTGTTTCATTATAATTTTGTTTTCAAATTGTAACTTTTATATTTCACATGTATGCCTATTATTTGCCCAATTTCTAGATGTAATTAATTATGTATTACTCGGCGACACTGCAATTGAGTTTGCGTGGGTAATTTCGAGAATGAAAAGTTTAGTTTGTATTTGTTTTTTTCCCTTTTTAAATATGGGGTAATCAACATGCCCAGATTTTTGCAGATGGCATAGACTATTTTCACTGCATTTTAAGAAGGATGTTGGCTATTGACAAAGACTAATAAAGGACGTTTTTCTATGACTTTAGTTTAAGATAGTTATTAGTATTAACAAATCAATGCAAAAAATATAATACAATTTTGATAATCAATTAAATCAATTAGTCTGATTATCCACTTGAGCCCTGTTTTATACTTTGTCATACATCGGTGTCGCACAAAATAACTTAAGTAGCCGATCTTCGCTTATCTAGTTATCTCCTATTTGTTTTTACATTGAAATCGGTTAAATCAATAGCCTGATAATAGCGTTGCTTATTTATTTGCTTAGCTTGCTTTTAAAGGTAAATCACTCAGACAAGAGTGTCTGTTGTGGTCATAATAACAGCCTCACTTGCCTCAACAGCATCCATCTGAATATGTTGCACTGTCAATTAAACCAGTCAGTTAAACAATTGCCACGCAACTAATGACTCACACAGTCAGAGAAACACTTTGTGTAGGAACGTGTTCTTATTGAGAATAGTAGATCATTATTAATAATTTGTGTTAATTCATATTTGTGTTAAATGTCTGGTTACCAGTTTCCTCCACCCCATACAGCTGTGACAGTGATAGTAGGCTACTGGGATTCCAATTAAATGCATCATTAAGCATTGTGTCATTTGAATGCATTTCGTAAAAGAATGTCGGTGCTATGAAGGCTAAATACAAGCAATGGCATAAAACAACCGTGCAGAAGTACCGGTTTAGTTCTGTCATATTAAGATAACTAAGTACATTTACTTAAGTACTGTACTTAAGTACAATTTTGAGGTATTTGTACTTTACTGGTCGTCCCGGTTCTCCATACATCTGGCCAGCTCGTTGGTGCGATGTGACCATATGGATTTGGCGACTGGCGACCCCAAAGGTTGCTGGCTCGGGCGCCCTAGCTAAGTGTCTTAATAAAAAAGATTATAGAACCACTGTGGAGAAAGTACTCATTACTCATGTACATGCAGTGGTCTCCCTCCTCAATTGTTTTTCCAGTATATTTGCTTAACCAATAAACCCTGATGGTATATACTGTACTTTATTATGAATAGTGAAAATACCAGACCGACAAGCTCGCAGTGTATCCCGATTTAGTGAGAATTCAGAACATACGCGAGAGCCAGAATGCAAGATAGTTCCACAACCTTTTCAGCAAGCTCATACTAGGTTCTTGGCAAATGGCGACTATACAATTTGCAAACCATCAAATCCTTCCCTAAAGGAATTATCACACGTCAGAGCATGTTATGCAGCTCTTCATTCACAGCAGACAGTGGTGTTCTATGCCGGCACGCTTGCTGCTCCTGATCAAAGTCATTAGTCAATTGATTTGGGCTGCTGAATAATTGAGGCAGTGAGGATTCAGACATTGACTGTGATGGCGCACTAGTTAAGAGAAATAGAGAATACTCTTCAGGAGGAGGAGGAGAGAGAGGAGAAGATAAAGATGGGGAGCGAGAAGCTGAGAGAAAGAGAGGGGGAGAGAGAGAGAGAGAGAGAGAAAGATAGAGAGCAATTAAGAGATACTGTACATACAACAGAGTAGCTACCTTTAAACACTTTTGAAAATCAACTGCTATTTGTGTATGATGATAAGAGCGCCCCCACTTCACACGGTGGGATTTTTTCTTATCCTGATGATTACATGTAGGCGTACAGTAGGCATGTGATGTTTCCAATATGCCATATTCACTCATTATGCTGGGAACCCCCCGGAACGCCTTTGAGCACCCCCATGGTGGTGCCTGGACCTCACATTGAGAACCACAGTGTTAGGCTATAATATCATAACATACAGTATGTACGAAAAACATTGATCCTGTAGTATGAATGTAGTAGTAGGGCATTCATTTATTATAAAAAAAAGAATATGGAGATGAGAGGTTTCTGCTCGTCAGTAACGATATAAGACAACATTGATACATTTTACAATAACCTCCATGCTTCCATATTTTACTTTTCCATCCCCAGGTTGCGAGAGTGACTTCTGGGGCCCTCACTGCAGCAACCGGTGCCAGTGCCAGAACGGGGCGCGGTGCAACCCCATCACGGGGGCGTGCGTGTGCACGGACGGCTGGCAGGGCTGGCGCTGCGAGGAGCCCTGCGAGCCCGCCTTCTACGGCAAGGCCTGCCTGCTGGACTGCCAATGTCTCAACGGAGCCACATGCCACCACCAGACAGGAGAGTGCCTCTGTGCACCCGGGTACACCGGCGTGTTGTGAGTCCTGTCTCTGTCTGTCTGTCTGTCTGTCTTAAATTATGGTCACATTCCTTTTAAAATGAATGATAAAGTAAGGCTACGCTTATAGGCCTTCTACTGGTTCTACCGAGTAAAGACCCGCCCTCGCTGTTGTTGCAGCCAGTAACATTCATCTCCGGTTGCATTTCTGGACCGGATATGGAAAGATCGCTGTAAAATACAATTTTGAAGCAGACCGGGAGCATACATACAGTACAGTATCATCTTTGTCGTGTGGAAACCGTTATTCAAAGGGGATCTCTGATAATGCAAAAAAAAAAATGTGCAAGTTCCTGACTAGTTCTCATTATAGGATATTCCCTTGTAGGTGTGCATCCTTTTCTAAAAAAAAAACATTCAAATACAAAAACGGCAAAAGGAGCAGATCTCAAAACACAATGCTTCACGGCGCATTTCAAGCTTGTGGATCTGCTACTTTTGATATTTTTGTGTGATGCTGTAGTATGATCAAGTAGGGCATTCAAAAAGACACAAAAAGTTCGAATATAGAGACAATCTCAATCTCAATGTCCAAGATGCCGGACAAAGGGGACAGGGGTAAGCACAATGCTTAGCGAGCCCTACCCCCGGCTCAGTTTGCATAAATACACTACATACATACAAATTGTTACCGTGTTTACAGCATTAATTTAATTTAATTGGCACAGTATCACAGTGTTTACAGCACACTTTTCTTTTAAATGTGGTTCCTCTCTCTGTGGTCTCTGGTTGTGTGTTGTGTGTAGCTGTGAGGAGCAGTGCCCCCCAGGAAGCCACGGCACCCTGTGTGAGCAGCGTTGTCCCTGTCAGAATGGAGGCACATGCCACCATGTCACCGGAGAATGCACCTGTCCTGCTGGATGGCTGGTACTGTACCACTACATTATTAGAATGCACCTGTCCTGCTGGATGGCTGGTACTGTAACCATCACATCACACACTACAGTATTAGAATGCACCTGTCCTGCTGGATGGCTGGTACTGTAACCATCACATCACACACTACAGTATTAGAATGCACCTGTCCTGCTGGATGGCTGGTACTGTAACCATCACATCACACACTACATTATTAGAATGCACCTGTCCTGCTGGATGGCTGGTACTGTAACCATCACATCACACACTACATTATTAGAATGCACCTGTCCTGCTGAATGGCTGGTACTGTAACCATCACATCACACACTACATTATTAGAATGCACCTGTCCTGCTGGATGGCTGGTACTGTAACCATCACATCACACACTACATTATTAGAATGCACCTGTCCTGCTGGATGGCTGGTACTGTACCCCCACATGTTTTACTTACGTAAAAGTATCACCTCAACCTAAAGCTAAAATCATTTAAACACGGTCCTATAAACGATTTAATGAAGATTAATTTATTGTTGAAATAACAAGTGTAAATTGCGACATGGTGTGTAGTGAGGATGACCCTGAAGCTGCACTTGATTTATTTATGTCGACATACTGTATATATGTATAAGTATTGTGAACAAATATGCCCCTTTACAATTTTTGGATCAATTGAGGACAGGCATACATACTGTTCTTTACGTACTAATCAAGTTACAAAGTCGATGTTGATGTCACAAGTATAGTAATAGAAACGTGTGTGTGTGCGTGTGCGTGTGTGTGTGTGTGTGTGTGTGTGTGTGTGCGTGTGCGTGTGCATGTGCATGTGTGTCTTTCCAGGGTTCAGTGTGTGCCCAGCCGTGCCCGTTTGGATCCTATGGAATCAACTGTTCAGATGAATGCACCTGTCGTAATGGAGGCCTGTGTGACCACATCAGTGGCCAGTGCCAGTGTACTGCAGGCTACACTGGAGACAGGTACTACTTTATGTTCTGTACTATACTGTACTGCAGGCTACACTGGAGACAGGTCTGTACTGTACTGTACTGTACTGCAGGGGTTCTCAACGTTTTTGGCCGGAAATGCTTTGGCAATGTCTCGCGCCCCGCCCCCTCCCGACCCCCAATATAAATTGACTGCTACACTAACTTAATAATAGAGACAATACACCATAAATAAATACTGAAAACAGATATAATCATTAGGGAAGGTGTATGCATGTACTATGTGTACTATATGTAAACTCTTCATTTCCACTTTCCAGCCATTCAGTGGCAAAAAAATAAATAAACTTTATTCTTTTTTAAATCATTTGGGGACCCCCCCAAAACAATTTGGCGACCCCCTGAGGGGTCGCGACCCACGGGTTGAGAACCCCTGCTGTACTGTAGCATAGTGAGGACCACCCATTGGCAACACCGTCACAAATGGGTGGAATGTTCCTTTAAGACAAGTCAAAGCTAGCCGATGCCTTTGCATCATTCTCTACACGTACGCACCTATACACACATACAGCCATTAAGAAAGAGACAAATTGCCCAATTAAAATGTCTCCGTGTGGAGTTCCGTTTTGTGTCACGTTTAAATCACGCTGACTTCTTCCGGCCCTTATCTGCGCTTAATTCCATTAGAATGTGCAAGAACTCAATCTCACAATTATTCCATGTCTGCTAATTCACCTGTCTCTGCACAGTGGAAACCAATGGAGGTAATTTACTGATTCAATTGTAAACGAACGACTGAGAGAGAGAGCGAATGGAAAGAACGAGACAGAAAGAAAGAAAGAAAAAAAGAAAGAAAGAATCAAAGAAAGAAAGAAAGAACGAAAGGAATGACTTCATCAGGTCAGCAGGATACTTTGAAAGGACGGTGTGTGAGATGAAGGTAATAAAAGTCTTGTGTGTCAGAGTGAAATAGAGTAGGAGGAGGAGGTGAACATATTACCCATGGTGCTTTAATGGAGCCGATTCAACTTGTCACACATTGGTATTAGGGGGCATGAGAGAGCTGCATAGAATGTCATCACTCATCATCACCATAAGGAGAAACAGGAAAGAATTATGTCTTCGCCTCGTCATATGAGAGGTTGGCCAAGCATTTCGGTCACTGCATGCTGTTTTCCAAGGCTGGCGTCTAGTTCCAGACAATAAAAAACATAATTGCTTTTTTGTCTAATTGATAATTATAATCATACAACAATTTCATTTAATCTTATCCCAGCTGTAAAGCTCCTCAGGTAAAAGGGCCAGGTAGGCCTACTAATAGAATCACCATAAGGGGATCAGTAGCCGGCAACCTCAAGGTAGCAAAGCGCAACACCACTTTTGGTCAGTCATCTTATTCAGTAAAAAGGATACACCTTTGGAATGTCTTTTAACTGAAATAAAAGGACATTATGTAAAAATATGTAATGAAAAGGTTAAGCATTGGTTGAAGTGCAAACGCTAATATGTTAAGCACATTTTAAAATGTTAAACTGTAATTTGGGAATGTTATTGCTTTTGTACTTTAGATTAGAGCTTCTTGCATGTCCTATTTGTAAATGATTGTTTTTAGGTAGATTAGGTAGATATTGTATAGAAAGGCCTAGGGACTGGGGTCGCAAATTTGCCTCGGCTATAAACCTGCATGTACAATGCCACAGTTTCGTGTTATATAAAGAAAATCTGATCACCTGGTAGATCCAAAAGAGCCCATGCACCCTCGACCTATACTTCAGTTGACTGGGGTTCCCCGGGGTCTAGGCTTTGTCCCCTCCCTCTATACCGATTATCATTGCTGAAAATAGCCGAGCTACAAGATCACAACGTGTCATGTCACAACACTAGGGTTCACGTGGTAAAATAAACCAATAGTGTTAGCCAGTTCAACTCTTTTCCACCAAAAGAACATTGGTTCTAGAACAGGTTCTCTTCTAGATCCTTGGAACGTTGGTGCTTTCACGGAACCTTACCAGACGAGAACCGACTTGCGTTTCCACCAGTTTAAAGCACCATTGTAATTAGGGGCAGGATCCTGAAATCGAACCTGTTGCAACTGGGGACTCGAGTCCCCAGTTGCAACAGGTTCGATTTCAGGCCTGGCCAGTAATGTGTTGAATATGACTGGTCAAAGTGAAAGTCAATCACCTTTCTTCAAAAGAAATTGCTTGCTTTTGCCATTGTTTATATCGCATCAGCATAACCTGTGACATGCCCTTTGGTTCCAAATTCAGGGCAAGAAAGAAAAGTATTTTTTCCTTCCTTTATTTTTGGTTCCAGTTCCGTTCCAGTTCTGATTCAAGTTATTTTTCAGTGGAAACACTGGAAAAAAATAACAGAACAGGTTCAACCCCAGTGGAAAGGTGGGCATATTTTAGGTGATATCCACCCTCTGGTTCCGCTTTCCTTGTTCTTGTGTCAGATGCCAGGACGAGTGCCCGGTGGGGTTCTACGGTCCCCAGTGTGCCCACAAGTGTGACTGTCAGAACGGGGCCAAGTGTTACCACATCAACGGTGCCTGTCTGTGCGACGAGGGCTTCAAAGGACCCAGCTGTCAGGACCGCTTCTGTCCAGCCGGTCTCTACGGCCTTGTCTGTGACAAGTACTGTCCCTGCAACACGGCCAACACACTGAGGTTGGCAACAAACACTGTCCTTCTGTAACACACAGCGAATGTAACAAACACTTTCCTTCTGTAACACACAGTGAATGTAACAAACACTGCCCCTCTGTAACACACACCCCTGTAGTAACTCTGATGACTCCCTAGGGGTGCAGGATCCCTTGTCGAAGACCCATGATCTAATATGTTTGGATGAAAAGAGGAAGGGAAGTCCTCACACTGTTATAAACATGTATTAAAGTTAACAACGTTTCAACCCTAGCAGGTCTGCATCAGGTCTAACCTGACTTGATGAAGGGTTGAAAAGTTGTTAACTTTAATAAATGGTTCTACTGGGAGCTATTACACAGTGTACAGACTTCCCTTCCTCTTATATGTACGTATTTTAGTTACAATTTTTACAATTTAGGCATTTAGCAGACACTTAATCCAGACCGATTTACAGTAAGCAAGAACAAAAACGTAATACATCAAATACGTTAAAATAGTCATCATGAATTATATGTAAGATAAGAACCTAACAGTGGAATCTATATAATGAAACTATGTGTATATGCTATAGAGTGCTATGTCTACATAAATTGAGCCTATGCATACGCCTGTAAGTTCGTCGAGGCTAGGTCAAGTGCTACGGCAAATGCTACGGGCTAAGATGGAGTCTGAAGAGGTGAGTTTTCAGACAACGGCGGAAGTTCAGCACCTATAAAAAAAATTGTTGGGATGTGTGTGCTAACCATGCTTCCCCTTTGGACTCTACTTCTAATCTTTTGGAGTGACATTGACAGTGTCATTCCTCCTGTCCCCGCAGCTGCCACCCTCTGTCAGGAGAGTGCACCTGTGCGGCGGGATGGTCCGGGCTCTACTGCAACGAGACCTGTGCATCAGGCTACTATGGCGAGGGTTGCAAGGAGCCGTGTAACTGTGACAACGGAGCGGACTGTGACGGAGGCACCGGAGCCTGTGTGTGTGCACCTGGATACATGGTGAGTAATAGTACAACTCATGAAGAAGGTAGTGCACGCACATCTGTAGCCCAGGTGCAAGACAAACAGAAATATCAAAAAGAATAATAGTCTATGAAAAAAAGCTCCAATGAAATGTAAATGCTTGTCAACGGTTCGAGCTTCATCAGGACAAATATGTCCTGATGAAGATCGATTAAGATCTAGTGTGGAGGCATTCTATTATTCTTTTTGAAGTACTACTAGAAGTACAACTCCCCTTCTGACAGAAAGTTGGTGGCAAGGGCACTGCCCCTTTCTGACAGAAAGCCCTCAGGGAGAAACTTATCCTTTCTGTGCTGAGATCATGTGTACCATCTGAAAGACACATTTTGGTTGAAGCTTGGCTAAGCTTTAAAAACACATTAAACACAGATTTTTGGTGCAGTGGATCTTTACTTCTGATCGTCTGATCTAGGATCGTTATCTAACCAGCTCTACACACATATATTCCTTAACAAAGTAAAACGTTTCCCAGCACAAGGTCTAATAAAACGTCTTTCTTCTCCTGCCCAGTAGTCTACTGTATGTTTGGTTGACTTTATGAATATTAGATTAACAGTTAATTAAACAGATAGCATGTTGCGTGCTGTGCTTTAATTTGCACACATGCTCCCAGGTGGAAGCTTTCAATCAATGGTGATGTTGAAATGCAACGCAAGCCACGGAGCTTAGAAACTGGCTAACGGTGTTTGGCTAACAGCATGCTAGCACAGAGGGGGGGGGGCGTCCTAATAAGGGCCAGGTATTAGGTAACACATACTTCATACAAGGGTTATTATAGAATACTATGTAAGTTATATACAAAATAATGCTCACAAATACAACTCACAGATGAGGCTCAAAAGTTGTCGATATCAATAAGCTTGTAATGTAGATCAAATAATGCTATTTTCCTCATCTTGCCCTTAATTACCCCATTTAAAAATCTAAAACTAACACTAAAGAAAAACAAAAAAACTAAGCATTTTCATAAATTAAAGACTAGCAAACCTATACCATTACCTACATGTGTATAGGTGAGGTTGTGACGCTTTGGCGGCTTTGAAGCGCATGAAGCCCTCCTGTAAAGCTTTGATTTGATTTGATTATCTTTATTTTGAAACCTTCAGGTAAGACAGTCAAATAAGAAAAAAACAATATATATATAACCACAATGCATGTATATTTCTTTTTTGAATGAAATAAGAAAATTATAATGACAATGTGATCATTGGTCTTGCACCTGAAGTTCAAAAAGGAGTAGGAAGAAGTAAAAACTTAAAGCTTGCATAGACATAAATGAGACTATAGAAACATTCCACACTCACAAGGTGAATTTTTGTTGATTTATTTTATCTCCTGCAGCAGCAGTCATGACAAACGGACGTGTTTTGGCTATCAAGCCTTCATCATCCTGAGCTAGGCCTGAGTAGCGGAAACACGCCTTTAGCTTTTATAAACATTGAACCAATGAAAAAAAAATGACACAAGTGAGGGGCACCTGGTAATGTTTGTTTAATGTACTCTAAACAAACATTTCCAGGTCAGTAGTGCTCTAAACAAACATTAAATAAGCCATAGACCTTTCTGCCACATGACGTCATTCCGAAAGCCAGACGTTGGAGGGTCAGTGCCCCTCAAAAACATTGGGTCCATTGAAACACAGGCTATTTTTTCCACTTCTTGAAAAGTAACAGTTTTGAACGTACAAGGTTTCTCCCCGACAGAGACATGGCACTGTACACTAAATACAGATCGTTAACAACATGACAGTGAATGCATACCATACTGTACACTCAAAGGCACCTTACATCCATCTATGTGATCTGGGTACGGTTAAATAAATCATCAACACCATCAATCAACATGCAGATAGATGTCAATGCATTATAGATGCACATACAGTACATGCTTTCATATCCAAAGAAAAAAGGTGTGTGGAATATATTGATCTTCTCTCAGCTGGAAGAGATGTTGTCTCTGTCGGGTGGATACCTCATTATGTGCAAAACTGTTACTTTTCAGGATTGAAATTAAAACGTATCAAAAGTAGCAGATCTACAAGCTCAAAATGTGTCACACCGTATTTTGAACTTGTGGATCTTCTACTTTTGATGCTTTTTGTTACACTGTGGAATGATTAGTAGGGTGTTAAATTACGAAAAAAAACTAAAAGTTAGAATATGGAGATAAGAAATGTGTGTCCAATATGCTCCAAGATAAAACATATCCAAAAAACGGTTACTTTTCAGTCGCAGTGGGACCTCCCTATAGGGGGACACTCTGGAGGTACAGTAGTCTTGTGTAGCCAGATTGTTGTCTCCTGCAACCGTCATACAGTCTGGAGCAATGGAGGCTCTGATCAACCGTCATACAGTCTGGAGCAATGGAGGCTCTGATCAACCGTCATACAGTCTGGAGTAATGGAGGCTCTGATCAACCGTCATACAGTCTGGAGCAATGGAGGCTCTGATCAACCGTCATACAGTCTGGAGCAATGGATGCTCTGATCAACCGTCATACAGTCTGGAGCAATGGAGGCTCTGATCAACCGTCATACAGTCTGGAGCAATGGAGGCTCTGATCAACCGTCATACAGTCTGGAGTAATGGAGGCTCTGATCAACCGTCATACAGTCTGGAGCAATGGAGGCTCTGATCAACCGTCATACAGTCTGGAGCAATGGATGCTCTGATCAACCGTCATACAGTCTGGAGCAATGGAAGCTCTGATCAAAAATGTAATGATGAGAGGATAAAGCGGATGTGACACCTCATCCCCGCTTCCATTTCATCTTTACAGTCACGCAAATGTGTCCCAATATAAGTCATTCAGTTATTATTATTGTGGAATAGTGGAATAACTATGTAAGACTACTTGACATCCGTACTACAGCAGGTGCCAGAATCACCAATGTAACAGTGGCTCTCTACTCCAAGTCTCTCACACGGCGGGACCGAACTTCCCACCCTAAATTCAATTCAACATAATGACTTGGTTTAGAATGGAACAAAACAAGATGTGAGACATGATTACAAGGTCATTGCAAGGGATTTTTTTTTTTTTGCCAAGCTTGATCTTTCAAAGCTTTGGTCGGTGTCTCCTGGGAGGATGATGCCACATTGTTCAGAAATGTGCGTCCCCTGAATGCGTGTTTCTGTAACTCATTAAATAATTTGATGTCCTCTCATTCTGCAGTATATAAAAACTTGTATTATACTGCTGGGTGGAAAAAACGGAAATAGAAATGTTTACTTGTTAATGCTTTTTATTCGTTTAGTATTTATAAAACTCGACACAGGAGCGTTTTCGCTCCCAATCTTCCGCTGTAGTCTGAAAACGCACCTCTTCTTAGCCCATACTAGCACTTGCCGTAGTAGTACTTGACCTAGCCTCGACCTCCTACAGGCGTATGAAAAGGTTCAACTTATGTATCTTAGATAGCATTTTTTATGTAGACTTAGAGAGCAGTTTATGTAGACTTATAGCATTGTATGTAAACATAGCACTGTATAGTATATATATGCATAGTTTCATTATATAGATTTTCCACTGTTACACTTAGCTTACGTATGATTCATGATAACTACTTCGTATGTATTTGATGTATTGCCATGATTTTTGTATTCTTTGTTCTTGCTTAATGTAAGTCGCTCTGGATTAAGAGCGTCTGCTAAATGCCTAAATTGTAAATTGTATAGGCTTTATTTTGCTCAATTTGTGTGCTGTAGTAAAATGTAGTTTCTGCCTGACAGCGATGATATTTTTTTGTGATATTGTGTTTTTATGTTCCCATTAATTGTGTGTGTGTGCAGGGTGAAGACTGTTCACTAGGGTGTAGTGCAGGTCTATACGGTATAAACTGCACCTCCTCCTGCTCCTGTGAGAATGACATATCCTGTTCTCACATCGATGGATCCTGCATCTGCAAAGAAGGTAATTGCTTACATTTTCACATTGTGCTATGGAATTTATTAAATCAATTTGGGTGTATGTGCATGGTGCCGATCTACACGCTTGTAGATCTGCTACTTTTTAATGGCTAAAAAAATAATATATATGTATATATATATATATATATATATAGGGCTGAAGTGGTTATATTGTGTGTTTTGTAATACGGTAATAATCAAAATCTGCAAAGTAACTAATAACTAAGTTTTCATATAATTGTAGTGGAGTAAGTGCAATACTTTCCTCTGAGATGTAGTGGGCTAGAAGTGAAAGTACTGAAAACTGTAAATTCTGAAGACAAAAGTAAAAAATACCTACAAATTGTACTACACTTGAGTAAATGTACTGTAGGCTACATGCATGTAAAGTAGTTAATTAGTTTACACCACTGCTCACAAGAGCATCTCTCCTTCTGAACTTTCATCACCGCCTCCCAACAGTTGAACAAAACATTATTACAATAAGCAGAAAACCGCCTTGAACAACCACACATCCATTACAGTATAGGAGTGTGTTTGACAGAAACATGTTCATGCAGTTTGCTGACATGGCTCGGTGCAGTATGGCTGCATTTAAATATTTACGCTCACGTTTCTCACCCTCCCGCTGGGGGATGTTGGGTAATTGAAGTGCTGACACATCTTCTGAAGGCTTCACATGTGGACCCAGGAGCTCTGCTCGAGAGGAGTTGGCGTTAAGACCCTTTAAATATGATCATGAAAGGAGTCGTCAGATTGTGACAGGTTATGAAAGGTTAGTTTCCTCAGGCATTAGAAGGACAATATGATATATCAGTTACAACATGACGTTGTCCATGGCCATCGGTCCTCCAGGGGTCTTAACCCATTCTGACCTGAGATCAGATTCTAAAAATGTCTTCTACATCCTGACAGTTTTCATTCTGACCTGAGATCAGATTCTAAAAATGTCTTCTATGTCAGTCGCTCTTCGATTAAAAAAAATAGCAGACCTACAAGCTCGTAGCGCGCCACTCGGTGGCCGCTATGAGCTTGTAGATCTGCTATTTTTCAATAGCTAAAGCCTGACCTGATGCTAACACCAAAATGGATTCCCGCCCAAAATGGGTTAATCTCATTTTCTAGCTCTCTACACCAAATGACTTCACCAATAATAGCAGATGTACCAGGTCACAACGCTTTGATAATGTCAAAGAAATGAAAATGTGTATATTAGAATGCTTATATGCATGGTTCATGTTGAGTAAAAAGCCTTGAAAATCCATACAGTCCATTTTAAGAATGTAAATCAACTATGAGCCCCTGTGTTAAGATATTGATCGAGGCCATAACACAATCCATTAGCCCTTTCGTATTTCTTAACCAACGCTCCCTGACAAATGACCCTTTCTAGACTAAAACGTATTTTATACTTAACAGACTGGGTGTGTTTTTCTGAAAAAACGTTATTAATTGGTCATTACATACGTTATATCCAGTCAAAGATAAACATATGTGCACTGACTACAGCAGTGGTTCTCAGACATTTTCATGTCAAGGAATTATATTTGGCCCCCCATCTGGAAATAAATTGTGCCAGGGATTTCAAAAAAAGAAAAAAGAAAGAAAAAAACCATTGTGAGTGGCGTGTTGTGAGCTTGTAGTTTTGCTATTGTCAAATAGTCGATGTGGTTAAACTTATTATGCTATATTACTATTACTTTTGCTGGTTGCCATGGGGAGCGCCCTCAAGGACCCCTGGGGGACCCCTGGGGGACCCCACTTTGAGAACCCACTTTGTACTGAAAATCGTTACATTAGTTAGATTAGACTAAAATGACTTCTCTCTCTCTCTCTCTCTCTCTCTCAGGGTGGCAGGGTATAGAGTGCTCTATGTCCTGCTCCAGTGGTACTTGGGGACTGAACTGTAACCAGACCTGTGAGTGCTCCAACGGAGCAGCGTGTGACCCTGCTAACGGCACCTGTACCTGCTCCCCAGGCTGGAGGGGACTCTACTGTGACACACCTTGTCCTGTGAGTACACTCACTCACTCACTGTCTCACGCACTCACTCACTGTCTCACTCACTCACGCACTCACTCACAGGTTCACACAGAACATATTGGAAACCATCCAAGACCAAAGAATGTCTCATTTGGCTAATGAGTAAAATTACTATAATTTTTTGGGGTGTGCAAAAACGGACACACTTAAGCCACACTGGGAGTGTGACTAATAAATGGTCCTAAAAATGAAAATATTTCACATCAAACTCTTAATTTGGTGATGGTGATTCATACAGGTTGATGATTTCATTCGTGGTGGAAAAACTAACTTGTTTGAAAGAATAAATGTCACTTCATCACTGCGTTATATTCATGTTCTCTGTGGATGTATTCGTGACGAAGTGAAAGCGGATCGCACAAATGTAACGCTCCCAGTGTGCAATTATTTTTCTTGTTTATATTTTATTTTGCATCAGTGTTTTCTTTATTATCACCGTGTTACAGTACATGTCACA
This sequence comes from Protomyctophum bolini, assembly GCF_963924005.1. Lineage (NCBI taxonomy): Eukaryota > Metazoa > Chordata > Actinopteri > Myctophiformes > Myctophidae > Protomyctophum > Protomyctophum bolini. The sequence goes on along the minus strand of NC_137862.1, from coordinate 12,347,271 downwards.
CCACCAATGTGATGTGTCACCAACAGTGATGTGTCCTGAAAGTCTTCATTGACTTCCCGTGAATTGTGTGTGTGTGTGTGTGTGCGCGTGCGTGCGCGTGTGCGTGTGTGTGTTAAGGCTGTACCCTAGCCCTTATTTTAGGACTCGAACTTGGGCAGGAATTTTCGAGTGAACATTCGGACCAATCATGACAAACACAAATTTTCGGGCCAAACAAAGAATCAGAAAGTAGATAAAACGGCAGGTTACAACACGTTGTGGTCTTTGTAATTATTTGGTCCAAAATATTGTGTGCGTTGTCATGATTTGTCATGACAGGAGTTGGCTTCGTATACGACGCTTAAAGGTCTTTAAATAAATAAGTTTTGAAATGCCTATGGAGAAAATGAAATGAAGAAAAATGTCCTGGGCCACTCGTCGTTCTGAAAGGGGAGGGACTGCGACACTCTATTGTGCAAAAGGATGCCTGTTTAACAGATTAAATGTAATCAGCATAGGGCGCAGCAGGGAATCGAACCCCATCCCAGTAAACCAGGAGCTCCATGCCTGTGCCAAAGTGCTTTGTTTGCGACGCAACGCAAAAACCTACCCTTGTAGGAGCCCTACCCTACCAGCCCTACCCTACCAGCAGCAAAGAATACAAAAACAGATACTTACCCAGTTACCGTGAACCATCACGTTCTTCTGCAGATGACAGGCAGTGTCCACAAGTTAGGTGAAATGAGGTGAAATGACAGAACCGGCCGAAATTGTGGCAGTCGACGCAAAAGACGCAACGCAAACGAGTGCAACAGCAGGCAGCCCGACACGACGCAACCGCAGGAAGCTGGAACGCAAACGCAAACGAGAGCAACACCATCAGTAGGCTACCCTGCAGAACCACACCAGCGACAGCAAAGGACAATACTCACTGCGCAGCAAGTAGCTCTTCCCAGCAGCAGCTATAGCGTACAGTTCCTACCTCAATGTCTTGTGCAGGGAGGGGGGGCATCGGTCTGGGACACTTCCACGGACATGGCTCGTCTCAGGGTCCAGGGCTTGGTGCTGCCTCCTACACCACTGTTGCAGTGACTCTTCATATTCTGGAATTACATGAAGAGAAAAGACAAGTGTCATTAGTGTTATGTAGGACTACATCACATTAGAAACACATGTGGCTGTATAACCTTGTCAGCCCCCACAACCCATATTTTAAAATATATATAATTATATATTATAATAGAATACATCAATATTAATTATTAAACCAAAAGTTCAAACATAAATCATAAATCAAATGCTTTCAAAATAAACAAACAGTTAACCAGTTGATCCAAGTTAAGACACCAAGCCTATATGACTCACCGAAGACCAAAGGTTGTCACAGTGGACAGGAACATGCTGCTGTCAAACATTTCGGCCATCTTGCATAGGTGGGAGTGGGAGTGGGGAGTGTAGGAACTGATGTCACCTTTATACTGCCTTGATTGACAGTTGACACGGGTTGCCATTTGCGGGTTGCCATGTTGGCTGGGTTACATTTACATTGCCAAGACAAAAAGCAACAATACAATCAAAACTACATGTATGTACATTTGAATTGAAAGTCAGAATATTAAATAAATCAGTGTCACACACACACGCACATGCGCGTGCACACACACACACACACACACACACACACACACAGACGCAACAGCGCAGCGAGAGAGAGAGAGAGAGAGAGAGAGAGAGAGAGAGAGAGAGAGAGAACTAACCTTTTTCTCAAATTGTGCCATGCTGGTGTGTGTGTGTGTGTGTGTGTGTGTGTGTGTGTGTGTGTGTGTGTGTGTGTGTGTGTGTGTGTGTGTGTGTGTGTGTGTGTGTGTGTGTGTGTGTGTGTGTGTGTGTGTTTGTTGCTGATTGGCTGATTGGCTGCAGGCCCATCACCAAATTAATGTGCACAGGGGATTTTGGAGAGAGACACCTGGGACAGCACAACAAGGAGATAGACATAACTTCTGACAGGAATGCACGAGAAACTTACTTTTTAACATATATCACATTCTCGCCGAGATATATTTTCGAGTTAATAAAAAAGGGAAAAAATAACCGAATGGTTCAAATGCATTAATTAAGATTCGAGTGCCAACCCTAACGAGCGAACATTCAAACCTTGAATGTTTGGGGACAGCCTTAGTGTGTGTGTGTGTGTGTGTGTGTGTGTGTGTGTGTGTGTGTGTGTGTGCGTGTGCGTGTGTACGTGTGTACGTGCGTGTGTTCATGCGTATGCGTATGCGTTGCGTAGTGTACAGGAGGGTACACACATTATCTATCAGGTGGAAACCTCATCGTCAGGCGTCACTTTTCAGGATTAAAATAAAATATAACAAAGTGTTATATACACAAGCTCATCAAGTGTTGCAATGCTAAATGTATGTGTTGTGTACAGGAGGGTACATACAGTGTTCTAATGCTACATGTATATATTGTGTACTGTACAGGAGGGTACTTATGGTCTGGAGTGCACAGAAACCTGTGATTGTGTCCATGGAGACAGCTGTGACCCCGCCACCGGATCATGCCGATGTGTCGCTGGATGGACTGGTGAGTTGTGCTACTGTACCTCACATCATCCTTAACGTACTGTATTGACTGTTGGGTCATTCACTACATCAACACATCATCCTTAACGTACTGTAGTGACTGTTGGGTCATTCACTACATCAACACATCATCCTTAACGTACTGTATTGACTGTTGGGTCATTCACTACATCAACAACACATCATCCTTAACGTACTGTAGTGACTGTTTGGTCATTCACTACATCAACACATCATGGCGAGGATCTCGTCATTGGCAGTACACAGCGTTATCTGACGCGGATGCTTTCCCAGTTCTAATGGATTAATGAATGTTTTGCAATACTAAATCTTTTCAAATAATTGTTGTGGAGTAAAAAGTACAATATTTTCCTAGCATTGAAAGATCGACACACTCAAGTAAAACTCCAAATTGTACTTTCCACCACTTGGTGATGGTTTTCAGTAATCATCCATTTCCATCTTTGAAACGTTACATTAGTAATTGCAGTGGTTTCGCTTGCAGCGGTGCATAATGTTAACCCCTAATTGTCAATCAGTGGAGTCTGTAAGTGCTATGATCAATATGAAAGCTGATGAATATGGAGAAGACTGTTTCAATGCGTTGCCAGGAGCAGAACTGCTAATGATTTGACACCAGAAGACGTGTCAATATATCGATGAAATTAAAGTTCAAAGCTAAAGTTGTACTTAACTTGGGGTTTGAAGAATCATCACTTTTTTTAAATCAGGGGCGGGGAGACAAGTTCAGACAACACACAAACCCATATAGGCGGCGGCCTACAGTTGTTTCCACGTTTAGTTAAACAACTTGAACCCTAGCATGTTCACAACATGATCATTGGCCTCGCGGACCCCAGCGTTTTTTTTCAGGCTACCATAGACTGTAAAAAATATAGACAAAAAGGCTGTGAAATTGGTTTCTACAGACCCGATTTGATTCACGAAATATGGCTGTGAATGCAACAGGAAACATAGTATTGGTGTGAAGCATCTAACCCTGGATAACCATACATGGATAAGACAGACTGGATCATCCTAGATCTGCATATATGGAGCAACTCTTGTTGATCTGACCTCATCAAACCCTGTACACTCAAGATACGCTCCATATATGGCCAGTACAGAATTCATTCCATATGTTGATCTGACCCCCCATGCCAAGCTCACCCAGCAGTCTGCCGTCTGCCCATGGGTGGATGCGTGCACTTCTCGCCCTCAGGGCACCTTACTGGTGAAAAGGATAGATAATACTACACAACCAAGCGTGACGTCGGGTCAGATTCCCATTGACGTTGATAGAATGAACGTTTTTTTCTGCAACCAGCAGGAGGGTGTGTGCTCGTGTGGATGTGTGGGTGTGTGTGTGTGGGTGGGGGGATCTCAGCTTGCGTCAGATGTAATAAGGAGGGGGGGGGGGGGGGGGGGGGGGGGTGCTCCAACGAAGAAAGGTTTGGATTGGGAACACTGATCTAACATTAATGGAGTCGTCATGGCAGCCTGCAAATTATTTCATATCGTTGGGCAGAAACCTCTTATGTCCATGCTTTAACTTCTTCTTCCATGTTTTTTCGTGAATTGTCGCCCTACTTAATCACACTGCAGCGTCACACGAAACTATCAAAAGTAACAGATCTGCAAAACCGAGCTTTGAGCTCGTAGATCTGCTACTTTTGCTGTTTTGTGATGTGAATCCTGAAAATTAACAGTTTTCAACATATGAGGTTTCCACCCGACAGAGATAATATTCTGTCAAGGGCATTCATGATGAGCTGCAGATAGGACCAGGGGTTCCCAAAGTGTGGTCCGGGGACGGACCCTTATGTGTCCCTTATGTGTGTCTGTAACTCTGAGAGTACAAATGGAACCAAACGGACCCGTTAGGGTCCATTTGTACACTCCCAGAGTTAAATTAACAGTGATTTTACAATATAAATAAATTGGAGGTCCCAGATATAGAAAGGCCATTAAATGGGGGTCCTTAGCCTAATGCACGTCACACTGGTGGTCCTTGAAATGAAAATGGTTGAGAATCACATATGCATGGGGGTCCCTGGCATATCTTTTCAAATATACACACACACACACACACACACACACACACACACACACACACACACACACACACACACACACGTATAATACTACTACTACTACTAATAATAATAATAATAATAATAATAATGTTGGATTTTATATTTATAATGCACTTTAGGCTATAGCTCTGGTTGACATTAGAGCTGTTACAGCTCACTCCTCCTCACTTTCACATTCAAGCTCTGCTTAGCCACTCCCCCTCACCTCTACTCCATGGCTCACTCAGCACACCTGCTCTCCTTCACCAATTCTCTAAAATGGTAAATGGTGCATTTATATAGCGCCTTTATCCAAGGCGCTTTACATAGATTGTGCATTACATTCACCCATTCACACTCACATTCATACACTGATGGCGGAAGAGACCATGCAAGGCACCAACCAGCACATCAGGAGCAATTAGGGGTTCAGAGTCTTGCTCAAGGAAACTTCGAGACTAACTCTGGGGGAGCCCGGGTTCGAGCTGGCACCCTTGGTTCCCATCCAGCCACTCTACCCCTGATGCCTCTACAAAAGCCCAGCCTGCACTTCACTCCACGCCAGAGCTTCACCTGTCAACACGTATGGTAAAGTACAGGCCAAGCCTAGTATTGTTAAACTCAGTTTCAGTGCTAGTTACTTTTAGCTTTACACAGCTAGTATTTACTAAGCTGGTCAACTCTACACAGTTTCAGCTCCAGTCTTTGTTGTTTTTTCCTGTGGTGGTTATTTTTCTCTGCCTCTCTTTCTCCTCTCCAGTGCTTTGGATTCCCACACTGAGTGTGTCAACCTGGAGAGCCACCTACCCCCAGCAACCCCATTATTTTCACTGAAGACTCTTGTGAATAAATTTGCCCTCTGGCTTCACCTGAACAACGCCTCCTCTCTTGCTGTGCACTTGGATCACACTTACTGAATATAACAAGAGCTATGGACCAGAGCTAATTAGGCTACAGATATCTAATCTCATGGTGTTCAATTACTCCACACGGACGTGGGGCGGCTCGCCGGAATCGGCTCGGCCCCCTGGGCGCATTTCTGGGGGTCTGGATGTTCCGGGGACCCCCCGGGACTCCCCGGGACTCCCCGGGGACCCCCAGAGATACCCACATGGTAATTCTCTCATTTATCTATACCGTTTCGGATGTGGGGCGGCTCGCCTGAAACGGGCCGGCACCCTGGCTGTGGTCCTGTGGGTCTGGAACTTCCGGGGACCCCCACACGGAGTTGCAACACTCACTTCACACGGGTGTGATTTTTATTTTCTCTGCATTACCCTTCTCTCTCTCTCTCTCTCTCTTTTTTTTTCTCGTCGCAGATGAAACAGATCGAGCTAGTTTGTATAATTTACTGTGGCGGCGTACTGTTTGTGTGTGTGTGTGTGTGTGTGTGTGTGTGTGTAGGGTGTCTGTGTGTGTGTGTGTGTGTGTGTGTGTGTGTGTGTGTGTCTGCATGCAAGGCTGATGAAAGACTGGGACACTGCATCATCAAATGAGTGAGGATTGATCAGAATGTCTCAGACAGTACAGGCTATACCAGCTCACTGTGTTTTTAAACAACCACTTTGAATAGAGCAGCCCTGCAAAGATAAGAGCAGTAACTACTGTACACAAATAATTAAACTGATACAAATAGACTCTAAACTGTTTTAGTTGGCCAGACAAATAAAATAGGTTACCTGTACTGATATTAATTGTATATGTCGTTGTTGTCGTGCAGAAACCTCATATCTCCATATTGCATTGTTGTTCCGTAAATTAAAGCATCAAAAGTAGCAGATCTACA